>NC_056735.1:1805354164-1805394164 GCF_019279795.1 Protopterus annectens
CAGGTTTTTTGTGCTAAGACGTTGAGAGCTATGATGAGAAGTGAATTCACTAAATGATAGCCATTTAAGTTTCAGTATTCCTGTCTTTCAGGAAAGTGGTGATTTGGCTTAGTGGTATGTTGCTCTGAGTGTAGTGTCCTGGGTTCAAGACTTGGCAGTGAAATGCATGGTGGTAGCACAACATTTTATTCAAGCAACTTTCCAAAATTATACAAGCAATGTTTAAAATGAGTTCCTGGTTTCTGGCCTTTGCCCCCTACAAAAAAAATTGAAAATAAGTGCAAGAAGCTGTGTAAGATGCCTATGGCTTACACTACTATATATATATATATATATATATATATATATATATATATATATATATATATATATATATATATATATATATTGTGTGTGTGTTTGTAGAAGTAAACTTTTATCATGGAAATGTTCTGAATAGGGCAGTTTTGTCATTATTGGTTCATGCATTTTCTTTCTGTGCCTACTGGAAAATGTTCAAACAATAAATTTAAAATGCAATTGTGTGCGGAAGTAGATTTTTATGATGGAAATGTTCTGAATAGGGCAGTTTTGTCATTATTGGATTATGCATTTTGTTTCATTGCCTTCTGGAAAAATGTTTAAAATTTTAAAATGCTCTCTAACTTAAGTCTAACAAGTGTGCTGTATTGTACAAGGAATATAATTTAATAAAGTCAGGAAGCTAAAACAACCCAAAGGTAATCTTTATCCACCACTGGCCAGATGTAGTTTGTTGGATGTGGTGTGGGTTTCAATGCTATCAATGAATGTGAGTTTCAAGGGTAGAGAAGTTTTAATGCCAAGTCTGTTTTCATTGTGAGACAGTATTGCTTTGTTTAGCAGATATCATCTATTAGTGTTTGTGCATTGTGCTGTAAAATGTAAAAATACATTTCAAATAATCATTGTAGAAGTAAAGCAGTATGCACACTAGTGTTTAAGGTAAATGAGGTGAAAATAGCCAGATAATGAGACATTAGAATGGCTGCAAGGGGACTCTGGTGCTCTATTTTGGTTCTGTTCTTCAGTTTGCTTTTGAAAGTTGGCATCCCACAATTCCATTGGAGTCAGCGGGGTTGTGTAATTATGTTTGCAAATTTTACATTAATCAGCGTACAGATTTGTACCTATTTTTCATGAGCCTTGTCCAATTTTTTTATGTTTC
This sequence comes from Protopterus annectens, assembly GCF_019279795.1. Classification (NCBI taxonomy): domain Eukaryota; kingdom Metazoa; phylum Chordata; order Ceratodontiformes; family Protopteridae; genus Protopterus; species Protopterus annectens. The sequence goes on from NC_056735.1 coordinate 1,805,355,351, forward strand.
CAAGTTGAGAGGTATGTAGTGAAGTACCACACAAATCACAGTAATGATCCTGTGGAATACAGCAGGGATATGACCAATAAACATTGACAGTCTGACACAATCTGGTCAGTCTGGAGGTATACACAGAACTCCTTAGTGCAAGACATGTGGACCAAGCCTGACAAAGTGGATGTTTACAGCCATGTAAATGGGGATATCACAGAAATACTGGTATAGATAAGCTCACACAGTTGATTCATTCACACACTCCTGTCTGTCCTAACACATATTAACCAGAGGAGCAGAGGTCCCAAGCCCACATATTTCCCACTAGTTAGTGACATACATCATTACAGCATCCCACAGCTTTGTCAGAAATACACAACATTTATGGTGACCAGGCAACAGTACATCTGACAAATATCTGGACATATCACACTAGGTAAATACATTGAGCTGCTAGGCATGTCACAAAGCACTGTGCAAACTACAGGCAGACTGCCCAACACTGACCCAAGTTTCTTGTGAGGCAACACACATGTATTTGCAAATATAGCAGGCACTACAGGCATGTAACAGAATGGAGTAACAGACACCAGTGTGAAAGTGCATACCCACAACCAATCTGAATACAGTCACATTATGGTAAGCCTAATTAATATTACAGTATATGGACTGTGTGAACAAAACCATCCTCATATGTGCCACTCACACACTAATCCTACAAATACTGGGCCAATACACAGTGTAGACTGATGCCTGACTGTGGTATGGGACATGTGTCACTCTGGCCCAACAAGCATGTACGCTGACAGAGTACCATAAAGTGGAGCAGCATGCAACATAAGATAGAACAGGATGAGGAACAATGACATCTACCACAGTCTGTACACAGGCCAAGTAACATATTCACAATACACACTCTGCCAACAATCACCATAAGTACACAGACCTCACTACTGTACACACTACAACAGAATGTCCAGGTTTCATCCTCAAATATAAGGCCTACTATACATAACATGTTTAGCAGTCTGATATCTCACTGGCCTGTTATCAGGTATGATGTCAGTAAATAATGATATACTGTACATATGCACCTCTTACTACATGACATGTGGACAAAGGGTGACAGACCTGAGGGACTGAGGCACAAACACAGGGCCAATATTGACATATTGCTGTCATAAACTGAGAAAATTCCTGGTGTAACAGGGTTTGTTGCGATATATCTCTTCTGAGGGATATGAAGTCAGTAACTCACATGGATGTCACCATGTACTGGCAGCAATCATCAGAGTATGCTACTGCAGTTCTAAAGATAGGAAATGTGTGAGTAACAGACCACATGTAAGACTCCAAACTCTGGCCAGTCTGCAGATAACCCTACAGGTGAGAGTTTCCTCAACCACGTAACAATGATGTAACACTGTCATGTCAGACTTTAAATCATATAGAACAGCCATATCCACACAAACCCTGTTAAACCAACATTACTTCAAATGTAGAACAGCAATACTTACATTCTGTTTCCATATCTGGAACATCCTCCTCCTGTTTGTTGGCCTGTCTCCACAGTGTATGTTGTAAGAGGTTTTTCCAGCTACCCTCTGCGATGCTGTTTGTCAAACACCCACATGAAGTCCTGCTCACAGTGAAGGCAAAGGGACAACACCCACATGAAGTGCTTAGTTATAGGTGTGTTTCCATGCAATTGGCTATAGGAATGATACCACATCTGTTCAACATGCAATTAACAAGTGGGGGACTGCAATTCGAGCACAGGCCATCAGCTGATCATGAGCATTACTTACAAAACTCAAGCTGCTGCCTATGCAAAACAGATGTACTTTTCCACATCCACCAGAGAGGGAGAGAGAGAGAGAGAGAGAGAGAGAGAGACAAAGACAGAGACAGAGACAAAGTATGAAAGGAAGTTAGCCAAGCATGTTTGTGTATGATCCGTGGGTGGAGAGTGGTATCTGGGTATTATAATGGTTGCCTATATTGTTTACTAATCCATACTGTCACATAGTAATTGCACATGACTGTACACATTTATGGATGAGGATTGTCTACAACAACCTCTACAATGTTTGAAAACTGTTTGCCTTTTAATGTGGACAATGAGACAGACAGGTCCTCAGTATAATGATGTAGTGAAACCCACACTGCCATGGAACCTGTCATTACATAATCACCCCACCACCCACACAGGATACTGATGACACACACACAAACACACACTTACCAGTAATGAGTTTCAAACTCCTACCTATGTATTGCTATTACAGCGTTACACAGTTATTGCAAGTGCCACGGAGCTTACATGTTAGAGAACTGTTCAAATGTATCTTTGAAGGTGAGTGACATCAGCAACAGTGCCCAAGGAGGGATAAAGGAAGTGTAGTAACTGTGAATGTCCACAAAACATGTGTTAATGAAGACACACACACACACACACACACACACACACACACACACACACACACACACACACACACACACACACACACACACACTCTCTCAGGGAAACACATGCATTATCACAGTTGGCAGAATCAGGATTAGAACTCCTACCTAAGTAGTTTGCTACATTACAGTATTACACAATTATCTCAAACACCACAGAGCTTGTATAGCTGATGTATGGCCAAAGGGTTATTTCAAGGTGACTGATATCAGCAGGCATGGTAAAGTAGGGCAATGGGAGGTGTAGTGATTGTGAATGGCTTCAAAATCATTAATCTCCACACACACACACACACACACACACACACACACACACACACACACACACACACACACACTTCCCAGTACTGACATGCATAGATTCATTGCTTCACGGGTGTGTAGTAGGTGAATGGGCCTGAAGGCTGTACAAGGCTAGGCAAAGGGAATAACTTGGCATCAGGCCACATGACAATGGTCTCCAGTGCGCCTCAGGGGTGTAGTCCCTGGAGTGGTCCCCACAAGTGGGTATTGTATTCACCATCCACTCATCTGGGTTACTATTGTGGGTGGCCAGTGATGTGCACTGCTTCCCATGTATGTGATCTATATTCCATAACATGGACAGTGTCTGGGTTCTGCACATGTCCCACACACATGTTCTCTGACATGTGGAAGTGTACTTGAGGTCTCTGGGGCATGTTGTGTGTACAGATTGTTATCTTCTGATGTAGCATTCCTGACTTCATTGGGGGAGACCTGGTTATGGAACTGAGGTTGTGCTTACACCTACACTGACAGCATAATACAAGTATTCAGTGGAGTTAGTGGTGTCTGTCCATACAGGGCATGTGTATAAGGCATGGTATTCCCTTTGTGGGTTATATTTGCAGACTCTGCAGTTGCTGCAGGCGTCCAGTGGGGAACATAGCAAAAGGACCACTGTAAGTATTTATTTGCCTATTGTAGGGATGGAACAGGGTGCCATGTCCTTTTACTTGCTGGATAAACACACACTCAGTCAGGAGATGTTACACATCACAGTACTTTCTGATGTCAGTGGCACTGTTGTGGTAAACAGGCACGTAGTCCACTGCAATCACACCGTGGTTACTATCTGTGAGGCAATATTCAGGGAACTACCAATATTGTGGTTGTTGCCTAGCCAAGTGTATTTGTGTATGAAACATGGGTGGAGAGTGTTTTCTGAGTAATACAAGGGTTGCCTATATTGTTCACCAATTCATAATGTCACATGTAGGGCTATGGATTGTCTACACCAGCCTCTCTGGTGTTTGACATCTGTTGTCCTTGTAAGGTGCACATTGTGACATATACTAGGTCCTCAATATAATTTAGCAAAACCCACACCACAATGCATCTTGTTATTACACAATCACCAAAACTTCCACACAGGATACTGATGACAGACACACTCTTGCCAGCATTGAGATACAAACCTCTACCTAGCTATGTTTTGTTACTTCAGTGTACCGCATTTATTGCATGCTCCATGGTGCTTATAGGATGGATGTTGTCCCAAGGTACTTCTAAGGTGAGGAACATCACCAGCCCTTGTAAATACTGGCATTGGGTGATGTTGTGGGTGAGAGATCCCAAAAATAATTGTACCCTAAACACACATTTAATTTTGCCAGGAGTGTGGTTCAAACCTCTATCTAACAATCTTTATGAACCATTATGGTTATGCATTTACCACATGCACCACTGATCTGATATAGTTTAGGGTTTGCAGCAGGTACTTCTAAGGTGGATGATATCTGCAGGACTGCTAAAGTCAGGCTCTGAGATGTGTACTGGGTGTAAATGGGGCCACAATCTTTGAGGTGCACACACAAACACTTGTCACAGATGAGATATAAGCCCATAATTGTGTAGTTACTGCTACTACACTGTTCTGCATTTATGGCACGCGTCATGGAGCTTATAGAGACAGACATTGTCCACAGGGGTATTTCAAGATGACTGACATCAGCAGGCTTGCTAAAGTAGGGCAATGGGAGGTGTAGTGACTGTGAATGGCCTCAAAATCACTAATCACTACACACACACACACAAGGTTTCATGGTTGCTATGTTTTGGATTAGAACTCCTCCCTAACAAGTATGTTACACTAAAGCATTACACAGCTATCACATGCACCATGGAGCTTATACAGCTGGCCCTTTTCCAAAGGGGTATTTCAAGGTGACTGACATCAGTAGGCTTGCTAAAGTAGGGCAATGGGAGGTGTAGTGACTGTGAATGGCCTCAACATCATTAATCTCTACACACACATGCACACATACACACACACACACACACACACACACACACACACACACACACACACACACACACAAAGTTTCACACTTGCCATGTTGGGAATTAGAATGCCTACCTAACTAGTATGTTACACTACAACATTATGCAGTTATCACATGTGCCACAGAGCTTATATGGCTGGCCCTTGTCCAAAAGGGTATTTCAAGGTGACTAACATCAGCAGGCTTGCTAAACTAGGGTAATGAGAGGTGTAGTGACTGTAAATGGCCTCAAAATCATTAATCTCTACACACACATAAAGTTGCACAGTTGCCATGTCTGGGATTAGAGCTCCTACCTAATTAGGTAGGATACACTATAACATTACACAGTTGTTGCACATGCCACAGAGCATATAGGACTGGACCTTGTCCAAAGGGGTATTTCAAGGTGAATGACATCAGCAGGCTTGCTTAACTAGGGTGATGGGAGATGTAGTGACTGTGAATGGCCTCAAAATCATTAATCTCTATACACACACACACACACACACACACACACACACACACACACACACACACACACACACACACACACACACACACACACACATACACACACACAGCCATGTCTGGGATAGCAAGTGCCACAGAGATTATGGGGCTGAGAATTGGCCAGAGGGTTATTTCAATGTGACTGACATCAGCATGAGTGCTAACATGGGCTATGGGAAGTGCAGTGTGTGTGAATGGGCCATAAACCATTCCTCTGGAAATACACACAACACTCAGTCACACACAACTTTACATTTGACAGGACTGGGTATACAAATGCTAGATGAATACTGATTTGTACTATTATGTTACACAGTTATCAAAAGCACCACAGACACTATAGAGCTGAGGGCTACGAAAAGCAAATGTCTAGAGTGATTGACATCGGCACATCATGTGATATTGGCCAATTGGATCTGTGGTGGGTGGGGCAGGCCTCATGATGGCAATCTTTTTGTCACTGTCTGCCTCTCTCTTCCCCACATCTCTGTGTGCATGTTTGACCTATTATAGTGTTTTGGCCTTGGATTTGTGTGAGTACTCTTATCCAATGTGTGTACAAAGCATGAATGGTGTGCAATGTGATGTGTGTGCACAGAGATCTGTGACTGAGATATGTATAGTCCACAGTTGTTGTCAGACATGGGCTTCATTTTTCTAAGTGTAGGAGCATGCCCAGTATGACCGTCTGCATTGAGTGTGTGAATCCATTCCAGGTAGGTTGTACTCCAGTGCAGAATTTTGTGTTCTACACCTACAGTTAGCAACCTGTTTCTGCAGGATCTCTGTAGATAGGTTGACAATATGGAGTCACAATGAGTGACAGATAGTGGGATACTGTAACTATTGTGTCTGTGCTGCTTGTGTTACATGGTTGATGTTAGAAGAGATATTCAGACATATATACTGTTTTACACTGTGATGTATTATATCCTCAACTACTGATAGATATACTTATTTGCTCACAGTTATTTCCTGGGAAATACAAGATGAATGAAGCTGTGTCCAGTACTGTGGTCTGCAGCCTACATATTCTTGCACACTCATACCATTCTGGAGGGGTAGCTGCAGAAACTTGCTGATGGGTCTTTGTAAATGGTACAACACCTTGGTACTGTGGTGGCTGAGGAGCCCCTGCTTGTACATCTATCGACATAGCAGAATGGCCATATCCTGCTGTGGCCATACCTCTCAGCTGTACAGATTCACCCAGGTTACCCAGAAGCAGGGCTCATATATCGGGTCAGTTGCCTTTCACATTGTGGTTTAAGAGTGGGTTTGTAGCCATCCATTACTGGGTCAGCAGGCAAAGGTAGTATGGGCACACATCAGAGTTTCAGACTTCACACACTTCATGGCGTCCATGCTTCTACACCCCCCACTCTATTATTCTATCCTCTTCCTAACATTATGTAAGTGATATCTGAGAAGGATCCCTATAGTTGTCCCTTCATCCCAGTGGTATTTAGGGGTTGGTCCACAGTTCATGCAGTAGGACATGGTGGGCATGCTACTTGATTTGTCGACATGGCCTTGCATTTGTGTTCTGTGAACTGTGTTATGTTGTTATTTGGGACTCCATGAGATAACATACATTGGCAGTATGGGTAAGGCACAGGCCTTTGCAGATGACTGACTGTAAGGCATTTGGTAGTGATGCAGGCCATCTGTAGCAGGCCAGTGCATTCTGTCACTCCTACAGTCCCAGGTTGTGAGCCACTGGATTCCCCTGGGGTGACAGGGTAAGTGTGCAATGTGTTAATGGCAATAGTTTCTGTCCATATTAATCCATTGTTCGGGATGCTGGCAGGGTGCTGCTTACAGCTAGGGACACACCTGCATGGGACACCTCTTCAGCATGCTGCATTTTGTGGGTATTCCCATACAGAAGTGGTGATCATGATGTACTCATTTCCAACAGCAGGGATATGACCTGTGATAAACCTGTGGCTGATGGGGTGTGCTGAGTGCATGTGTGATATGGAAGCTTCTTGCAGCTAACTCACAGATATACCTGAGACAGTCCCCTTATGATACCTTGTGCGGGGACATATGCAGTCTTTCATTACTTCATAACTGTGCCTTTTGCGGTCTGCCAATGATTGGCCAGACTACATCAGTATTCCATACTACACAGGCAACTAATGTGCTGCTAACCTGCATGTACAATTCCAAAGGTATGTACAGTTGACAGTTACATTTTATGTACTCTGTCTAGGGTACTTCCACCTGAGTACTGTGTGTATGTCTGGGCCCACATTCATTGCATATCCATCTTTCAGATGGTGGCAGATATTGACATCTGAACAATAAGTATGGATGACTGCTGAATTGGGTCTTGCTGGGATGCATTGTGGTTGGCACTGCAGTTGTCAGAACATGGACCTGTCATTGACAGTACTGGCCATAGGCCACTGGGACACAACCCCCCCCCCTTGGCTACATGCTGACCACTTCCACACAATATACAGCACACAACAACCTAACACACAGAGCCCTGCATATTGTACACATGCAACAATCTATCCTGTAAATTGGGCCAGCTCAGGCTATTAAACCCAAACATACATGTTACTGCATTTCTACATAGGATCGTGGGGGGGGGGCACACCTGACAACTGTAAACATTTGCAATGACTGTACTGGTATTTCAGGTACTCTGTTGGCTTACATTTCATTTTGTATTCTGACCTATCATGCAGAAGAGAGGCATATCAGTAGAGTACAGATCTTAGGTTTTGTTGACCTACATTTCAGTTTCAGACATTATACCATGCAGAACTAACATACAACTGCCTGACCTGTTGTAGTCTATCTGTGTAGGTCTGGAGGGGGGCTGTTATCCAGTGCCATTAATTGGAGGCCTTAGCACAACCTTTCTTTATGGTCATCTACACCTGTCCTGCTGGCTGAGGCTGTTGTTGGGTATATGAGCCTCACTGACATGCACGTGTGCATCCTATGGACACACATTTGGGCCACCACATGTACTGCAGTGGGACTTGTCACTTGTCTAGTACTGCCTACTTTGTTGACACCAGTATTTGTTATGGATTTCATGCTGCCCATATAGGTATTGATCATCTTCTGCCATCCCATTCAACCACCCGATTCCCTTGCATGTATACATCCATACCATAGATACAACATGCAGAACATACTATTCCATTTAGCAATTGATAAGAAGAGTGACTTACCTAGTGGCTGTGCCAGTATTGAGGATGGTGCTGGAGGGCTGACTATGTCAGATGCACATAGTACACTCCCTATATATGGTAAAGGACAGGTAGTGTCATGTTTGGCATCCCTTTTACTGTATATGCGAGTCAGAGAGAGGTGTCATTCCCTGGGTTCCTACAGTGTCAGTGTATGTGCTATGCGTTGCCTCTTTACCAAAGTCTGGGCATACTGGACATGCCTCCTTCTGCCTACATGGGCAGGCTCAGGTTGTTCCTCCTCTGAGTCACTCTGTGCCTGTGCTGGCCTTGGCAATGGTGGGGAGCTGTGTGGCCCTGCCCTGTGCTGTTCCTGCTGCAGCTGTTTCCGCAGGATCATATTGTTTAGCATGGCACATACAATGAAAATTTGTGTACATGTAGCTGGAGAGTACTGCAAGGCTCCACAGGATATGTCCAGGCTCCGGAACCATGACTTGAGCATCCCAAACACATGCTCTATTATGGCTCCAGTGTGTAACCAGCATCCCCCACTAGGTGGCCATATGGGATGTCCCCAGTGGCAAATCTCTGGTACAGCTGTGTCATATGCCAGATGTGGCAGTCATGATAGCTTCCAGGGCTGCCAGCACACACATTCATTATAATGCCCTAGGCATTGCACACGACCTGGCAGTGGATGGAGGGGAAGCCCTTGCAGCTTATATAGACCCTACCCCGCTTGCCGGGTGGTGCTTTGATGTGTATGTACATACAGTCTGTAGCACCCACTACCTCAGGGCATTCTGCTATTTGGTAGAAGAGATGCATATTGCTGGTTAACGCCTCACAGGTGTTGAGGAAATATATGTGCTCACCGGCATGTGCTGACATGGCATCCAGGAACTGGTGGAGTACCCCGGATGCTGATGTCTGTGACATCCCCATGATATCCCCAATTGGCCTTTGGAAGGTATCTGTGGCTAGAATTCTTAAGCCTACACATACCTTGGTATCCACTGGGATGAGTTCCCCTCTGTTGGTTCTGTGTGTGAGGCGTGGCTAGCACAGCTCAACAATTTGCTGTAGGATGTCCCTGTCCACCCTATAGTTCTCTACTATCTCCAGCTCATGAAGCCCCTGGTAGGTTACCCTGGGTCTCTACACTCTTCTTCTTCTCCTCACTGTGGGTTGGCCATCAGCATTTTCATCCTCACCACCCTCAGCCTCTTCCACATATTGATTTATGACAGCAACAGCAGGCCCTATCATTTTGTTAGTTTTGTCAGGTAAAATTTCCCCGTCTGTGTACACCGGTGGTGTAGAGTTTGTGGGAAAAACCAGAGTGAAAGGTGTTTGCATAGTTTATAGCAGTGTGCTGGGCTGGGCTGGGCTACTGCCTGTACAATTGGCTGATTCTGATACATTTCACCTGCCAGCTATGCTAGTTCTCATTGAATGCCTTCCTACTGCTGTTTTCCCTTCCCATTGCCTTCCCATTTAAGCCCAGAGGTGCGCCGCACATACCCAGTGCTCAGATGTGAACAGAGCTGCTATTTGCTGTTTTTTTTTTTTTTAAACCTGGTGCACAGCACACACACCCATTTAGGCAATGTAAACACTGCTAGGCAGTCTCAGACAGCCCCCCTTCCTTAGCTGTGCTTAGCTAAGGGCAAACACGCGCCACAGAGCTCCACTAAGCTTACAGGATGCATGACACTCCCCCTTATGAGGTCATCTACCTCTTATGCTTATACCATGATGTTGCTGCACCTACATGGTTGGGGGCAAGCTAACAGTGAGGGGAAATCTGTGATTTAGTATCAATCTCCTCATTTGCATAAAACTGACTGTTAATGCACGGTTGCAAAACTGACACTCAGCTTTCCCCCTTAGCAACCACTATTCCATGATATTGCTGTGTTATGCATGCCATTAACCATTATGACAGAATGCTGATTTTGGTATAAAAGCTTATTTCCAACTTTATTTCTTATTTTCGGGACGATCCTGTTTGCGCACCACTGCCCTACACTTAAACGGCTGAAATCGGCCAAAAAAAAATAAAAGTTATTTTTTATAATTTTCAACTATTTACCATGCCAATGGCCAAATATTTGGCCACTGGCATGCCTACTACATTGAATACATGCTTTCTTTGGAGCTGTCATGCCTCCGTTTTGTAATTTGCATAAATGTATTCGGTTAGTAGCCGAATACATTTCTGCAGGTTACACTATTCCTGCACAGACACCTGCCTGCTTCCTGGATCACTAATTCACCTCATTTGCATGGTTTTCACCTGCAAATGGGGTAATTAGCATACAGGAGCTGTCTCCATACAGGAACAGTGTAGGAGCGCTCGTGCACGTCCTGGGAATTCGTTCCTGGATCGCTCGTCGGCCATATTGCATGCAGCAGCTCTTGCACTATTCCTGCATGCCATGCAGAGCTTGCCCAGGGATAGGTCTACTTCTAAATCTCAAACTTTCAGAAGTCGACTTTCTTATGGTTGAGACCATAAGATTGAAGTTTTGAAACTTCAAAATTTAAATAAAAAAAAACAAAACATCTTTTTTTTTTTACATTTTTGCAGAGGAGCAAGCACCCTCCCCCTCCCCCCACACCCCTTGCTAATTAAATATACCAACTCTGAGATCGCACTACAGCGAGGAAAATGGTAAATATACTGTTCCATACTATACAGCAATCTCCATTTAAAAGGCTTGAAGTTTCAAAACTTTGATTTTATGGTCTCGACCATAAGAAAGTTGACATTTTTAAAGTTAGAAATTCAGACGTAGACCCATACACACACACACAAACACACACACACATATGTGTGTGTGTGTGTATATATATATATATATATATATATATATATATATATATATATATATATATATATATATATATATATATATACACACACATATATATATATATATATACACACACACACACACACATATATATATATATATATATATATATATATATATATATATATATATATACATATCTCCCACAGTCTGTTTTGTCAACACACATTGGTTGACAAAACAGACAGTCACCAGGGGTATTTGAAATTGGCAGTCCTCAGGGTTGTTGAATATGCCCTTTTCTTTGGAACTGTTCAATCACAGAGTTTGTGTACAAAAGTAACAATGGGGTGCATGGGTGCTTGCCCACCTACAAAAAACAGTATATTTTTTTACATGGTCCAAGGTTGTATTTCAGAGCATACGCTTTAGGGTGTTGATCTTTTTTATTTTTTTCCAACCTTTTTGTGATTTAGACTAACTTCAGTATATCCATATTCATATATTTATAAATAAAACACATACACACACACAAAGATCATATGCATTCTGTCATGCCTGAGAACTAAAATTAAAACAGAAATTAAAATGGGCTGTTGCACACACTATTTTTGTCATTTGTGCAGTTCTCTATATTTAGAGCTTTATTCTGCTAAAGAACTGAAGTATCTAAGAAAATGTGGATGTGTTTGTTATATATTTCACTGATTAAGCACTATAACACTAAAATGTTATTATCAAACTACAGATTTAATAAATTAAAATAAAAACTAGTAATGACAACAACAGCATATATAATGTGCTGTGATAGTATTGTACACATTTTGTGAACCTTGAAAAGTGGCTTAATTGTTCTTTTGTAAGGAAATAAGACTATTTCTTGAAGTTTGTAACAAATGGTGTCACCAGAGCATGGGAGAGGTGGTGTCATTTATCCAAGAAAATACCATCTGCAAGCAAAAATGATATACAAATATTATTACAGATATGCTGAATATACAATGGATACAAATTATTGTTAAATTTGACTATGTGCTTTCATTTCTGGATATGTTTCAAAAGTGTTATCAAAATGTCTTGACCCTAAACTATAAAAGTACAAAGCAAAAATCTGCCCAGTTTCAGATGTATATCTCCTGGGATTCAAATCGGGAAGTTTATGTATACTGTTATATATAACACGATGGTACAGCTCCAAGACAGCATTTCTTCAAAGCTTGAACTCCTCCCTGAACAAAGCATCTGTTTAATTGTCTTCCGACTGCAAATCTGTAACTAACAAATATGTACCAATCACCTCAGGAAGAAGATATATGCCTGCTTTATTACTTTTTAAATGAACAATGAGTCAGATTGGCATACCAAACTATTCTTAAAACTCCTCCAGTCTAGAATTATAAGGAAAATATATGACATCAGTGAAGCAATATATTTACCCTTGAACTATTAACTCGTTTAGTCAGAAAATATTGTAAAAATAGGATTAGTTCCCAAGGTTGTTCCTTTATAATGCTTGTAACTACTTGCATTTTCTGTTGTCTTAATGTTAAATATAAAGTCCAATGATAAATGAAAGAGCCACAGCATATCTACAAAGTGTAGATACAATGTTATATATAATTAACCACTGTTTATTGCCTTGAAAGTACACAAAAATGTATTTTAAATATTTTTATTTGTGATTTTCTATTTTTAAACAACCAAATAAATTACACAATAAAGTAAAATAACAAGGATATTGATACAAAACACTTATAGAGTTGTATAGTTTTTATTATTTTTATATGTATATAATTTGTCTTAAGAAAATGCATAAATATTTTAATGATATTTTGCACACAATTGTCATCTAGTGTAATGTGTAAAAGACTAAAATCCTGACTTTTTAGATAAATGTCCACAAAGAACTGTCACGCTTCAGCATAAAAACTGTCTAAGTATTAAAATAAATCCCCGGATTCAGCAAGCTTTGCACGGAGTGCATGAATAGTGGAAGAACTGCTGTATGCAATATGGCCGATGAGCGATCCAGGAACGACCTCCCGGGACATGCACGAGCACTCCTATACTATTCCTACACGGACACCATTGCTATATGCTAATTACCTTATTTGCTGGTGAAAAACATGCAAATGAGGTGAATTAGTGATCCAGGAAGCGGGCAGGCGTCTGTGCAGGAATAGTGTAACCTGCAGAAATGTATTCGGCTACTAACCGAAAACATTTCTGCAAATTACAAAACAGAGGCATGACAGCTCCAAAGAAAGCATGTATTCAGTGTAGTAGGCATGCCAGTTGCCAAATATATGGCCATTGGCATGAGAAATATTTGCAAAATTATAAAATATAACTTTTTTTTTGGCAGATTTCGGCCGTTTACTCATAGGGCAGTGGTGCGCAAACAGGATCGGCCCAAAAATAAGAAAAAAAGTTGGAAATAAGCTTTTAAACCCAATTTAGCATTTTGCCATAATAGTCAATGGAATGCATAAGACAACAATACCAGGGAATAGTGGTTGCTAAGGGGGAAGGCTCAGTGTGATTGTGGTAACTATGAATTAACATTCTGTGTTATGCAAATGAGGGGACTGATACTGAATCACAGATTTCCTCTCATGGTTGCACCCAACCATGTAGGTGTAGCAACACCACTGTATAAGTATAAAAGGTAGATGACCTCATAAAGTAGAGTGTCATGCATGCTGTAAGCTTATTGGAGCTCTGCGGCCCGCGTTTACCCTTAGCTAAGCACAGCTAAGGAAGGGAGTGTGTCTGAGGCTGCCTAGCGGTGTTTACATTGCCTAAACAGGTGTGCTTGCCACTCACCGTGTTTTAAACAAAAAAAAAAAAACAGGAAATAGCAGCTCTGCTCACATCTGAGCACTGGGTATGCATGCTGCACCTCAGGGTTTAAACGGGAAGGCAATGGGAGAGGAAAACAGCAGTAGCAAGGCAATCAAGGAGAACTAGCATAGCTGGCAGGTGAAATGTATCAGAATCAGCCAATTACACATGGAACAGCCTAGCACACTGCTATAAACTATGCAAACACCTTCTAGTCTGGTTTTTCCCACAAACTCTACACCACAGGTGTACACAGATGGGGAAATTTTACCTGACAAAGCTAACAAAATGTTAGAGGCTGCTGTTGCTCTCATACATCAATATGTGCAAGAGGCTGAGAGTGGTGACGATGTGAATTCTGATGACCAACTCACAGTGAGGAGAAAGAGAAGAGTGTAGAGACCCAGAGTAACCTAACAGGGGCTACATGAGCTGGAGATAGTGGAGCACTATAGGGTGGACAGGGACATTTTACAGCAAATTGTTGAGCTGTGCAGGCCATGCCTTACACACAGAACCAACAGAGGGGAACCCATCCCAGTGGATACCAAGGTATGTGTAGGTTTAAGAATACAAGTCACAGGTACCTTCCAAAGGGCAATTGGGGATATCATGGGGATCTCACAGGCATCAGCATCCAGGGTACTCTGCCAGTTCCTAGATGCCATGTCATTACATGCCGGTGAGCACATATATTTCCTCAACACCCATGAGGCATTGACCAGCAATATGCGTCTCTTCCACCAAATAGCAGAATACCCTGAGGTAGTGGGTGCTATAGACTGCATGCACATACACATCAAAGCACCACCTGGTGAGCAGGGTAGGGTCTACATAAACCACATGGGCTTCCCCTCCATCAACTGCCAGGTCATGTGCGATGCCCTGGGCATTATCTTGAATGTGTGTGCTGGCAACCCTGGAAGCCATCACGACTCCCACATCTGGCATATGACACAGCTGTACCAGTTATTTGCCATTGGGGACATCCCATATGGCCACCTAGTAGGGGATGCTGGTTGTGCACTGGAGCCATGGCTGATGACACCCATCAGAAATGTGCACACACCCGAACAAGAACTCCATAATGAGCACACTCACAAACCCGAATCATAATAGAGCATGTGTTTGGGATGCTCAAGTCATGGTTCCGCTGCCTGGACATATTTGCTGGAGCCTTGCAGTACTCTCCAGCAACATGTACACAAATGTTCATAGTATGTGCCATGCTACACAATATGATCCTACAGAAACAGCTGCAGCAGGAACAGCATGGGGCAGGGCCACACAGCCCCCCACCATTACCAAGACCATCACAGGCACAGAGGGACTCAGAGGAGAAACAATCTGAGCCTGCCCATGTAGACAGAAGAGGCATGCCCAGTATGCCCAGGCTTTGGCATAGATGCAAAGCATAGCACATACACTGACACGGTAAGGACCCAGGGAATGGCACCTCTCTCTGACTAGCACATACAGTAAAAGGGATGCCAAACATGACACTACCTGTGCTTTACCATGTATGTGCATCCGACATAGCACTCCAACACCATTCTCAATACTGGCACAGCCACAAGGTAAGTTACTCTTCCTATATATTGCTGAATGGAGTAGTATGTTCTAATAATTGTATCTATCGTATGGACGTGAGCATGCAAGGGAATCGGGTGGCTTTATGGGATGGCAGCATATAGTGGACACCTATATGGGCAGCAAGAAATCCATAACAAATACTGGTGTTAACACACTAGGCAGTACTAGACAAGGTGACAAATCCCACTGCAGTACATGTGGTGGCCCAAATGTGTGTACACACATGCATGTCAATGAGGCTCACATACCCAACACCAGCCTCAGCCAGCAGGACAGGTGTAGATGACCTTAAAGAAAGGCTGGACTAAGACCTCCAATTGATGATAATGGTGAATAACCCCCCTCCAGACCTACACAGACAGACTACAACAGGTCTGGCAGTTGTATGTTAGTTCTGAAGGGTAAGAAGTCTGATACTGAAATGTAGATCAATAAAACCTAAGATCTGTACTCTACTGATATGCCTCCAGCATGATAGGTCAGAATACAAAATGAAATGGAAGCCAACAGTGTACCTGAAATTCCAGTACAGTCATAGCAAATGTTTAAAGTCATCAAGTGACCACCCCCCCCCCCCAATCCTATGGAGAAATGCAGTAACATGTACGTATGGGTTTAATAACAGTGGAGCACAGACTACCTGAGCTGTCCAAATTTACAGGATAGATTGTTGCATGTGTACAATATGCAGGGATCTGTGTTAGGTTGTTGTGTGTTCAATATTGTCTGGAAGTGGTCAGCATGTATGCATGGAGGGTCGTGTCTCGGTGGCCTATGGCCAGTACTGTTGATGACAGGGCCATTTTCTGACAACTGCAGTGCCAGCCACAATGCTTCTAAGCAATACCCATGTCAGTGGTCATCCATACTCACTGTCCAGATGTCAATATATGTCACCATCTGAAAGATTGACATGCCATGAATGTGGGCCCAGACATACACACAGTATACTGGTGGAAGTACCCTAGACAGAGTAAATAAAATGTAACTGTCAACTGCACACACCTTTGAAATTGTACGTACAGGTTAGCAGCACATTAGTTGTCTGTGTAGTACAGAATACTGATGTAATCTGGCCTATCAGTGGCAGACCACAAATGGCACAGTTATGAAGTAATGAGAGACTGCCTATGTCCCTGCACAAGGCAGCATAAGGGGAATGTCCCATGTATATCTGTGAGTTAGTTGCAAGAAGCTTCCATATCACACATGCACTCAGCTCACCCCACCATCAGCCACAGGTTTATCCTTACTGTTGGGAATGAGTTTTGTATGGGAATACCCACAGAATGCAACATGCTGAAGAGGTGTCCCATGCAGGTGTGTCCCTAGCTGTAAGCATCACCCTGCCAGCATCCAGAACAATGGATTAATATTGACAGGAACTATTGCCATTAACACCTCACACACTTACCCTGTCACCCCAGGGGAATCCAGTGGCTCGCATCCTGGGAATGTAGGAGTGACAGAATGCACTGGCCTGCTACAGATGGCCTGCATCACTACAAAATGGTTTACAGTCCTCTATCAAAGGCCTGTGCCTTACCCGTAATACCAATGTATGTTATCTCATGGGATCCCAACTAACAACATAACACAGTCAACAGAACACAAATACAAGGCCATGTTGATAAACCCCAGTAGTATGCCCACCATGTCCTACTGCATGAACTGTGGACTGACCCCTAAATACCGCTGGGATGAAGGGACAACTATAGGGATACTTGTCAGATATCACTCGCATAATGTTAGGAAGAGGATAGAATAAAAGAGTGGGGGGGTGTAGAAGCATGGACATCATGGAGTGTGTGAAGTCTGAAACTCTGATGTGTGCCCATACTACCCCTGCCTGCAAACCCAGTAATGGGTGGCTACAAACCTGTTCATAAACCATAATCTGAAGGGGAACTGACTAGATATATGATCCCTGCCACTGGGTAACCTGGGTGAATCAGTACAGCTGAGAGGTATGGCCACAGCAGGATATGGCCATTCTGTTACGTCGATATATGTACAAGAAGGGGATCCTCAGCCACCATAGTACCAAGGTGCTGGACCATTTACACAAACCCATCAGCAAGTGTCTGCAGCTACCCCTCCAGAATGACATGAGTGTGCAAGAATATGTATGCTGCAGACCACAATACTGGACACAGCTACATTCATCTTGTATTTCCCAGGAAATAATTGTGAGCAAATAAGTATATCTGTCAGTAGTTGATGACATAATACATCACAGCATAAATCAGTGCATATGTCTGAATATCTCTGCTAACACCAACCATGTAACACAAGCAGCACAGACACAATAGTTACAGTATCCCACTATCTGTCACCCATTGTGACTCCATATTGTCAACCTATCTGCAGATATCCTTCAGAAACAGGTTGCTAGCTGTAGGTATAGAACACCAAACCCTCGACTGGAGCACAACCTACCTGGAATGGATTCACACACTCAATACAGGAGGTCATACTGAGTATGCTCCTACATGAAGCCCATGTCTGACAACACAGTGGACTATACATACCTGTCAGTCACAGATGTCTGTGCACACACAGCACATTGTACACCATTCATGCTTTGCACACGCATTGGATAGAAAAACTCACACATATCCAAGACCAACACACTATAATATGTCAAACATACACACACAGAGATGTGGGGAAGAGAGAGACAGACAGTGACAGAGAGATTTCTGTCATGAGGCCTGTCCCACTCACCACACATCCAATTGGCCAATATCACAAGATGTGTTTATGTCAATCACTGTAGACATTGCTTTTGGTAGCCCTCAGCCCTATAGTGTCTGTGGTGCTTGTGATAAGTGTGTAACACGATAGTACAAATCAGTATTCATCTAGCATTTGTATACTCAGTCCTGTCAAATGTAAAGTTGTGTGTGACTGAGTTTGTGTGTGTGTGTGTGTGTGTGTGTGTGTGTGTGTGTGTGTGTGTGTGTTTCCAGAGGAATGGTTTATGGCCCACACACTGCACTTTCTATTGCCCATGTTAGCACTCCTGCTGATGTCAATCTTCTTGAAATAACCCTCTGGCCAAGTCTCCGCCCTATAAGCTGTGTGGCACTTGCGATAACTGTGTAATGCTATAGGGTAGCCTACTATTAGGTAGGAGTTGTAATCCCAGATTTGGCAAATGTGAAACTGTGTGTGGTTGTGTGAGAGAGAGAGTGTGTCTTTGATGATACGTGATTTTATGGACATTGACACTTACTACTCTCCCCTTACCCCACCCTTAGCACTGCTGCTGATGTTAGTCACCTTCAACGATACCTGTGGAGAGCTCTTCAATATATAAGCTCTGTGGCACTTGTGATAACTATGTAATGCTGTAGTGTAGCATATTAGTTAGGTAGGCATTCTAATCCTGAACATGGCAACTATGAAAGTGTGTGCGTGTGTCTTTGATGATACCAGATTTTATGGACATTGACACTTACTACTCTCTCCTTACCCCTCCTTTAGCACTGCTGCTGATGTTAGTCACCTTCAACGATACCTGTGGAGAGCTCTCCAACATATAAGCTCCATGGCGCTTGTGATAACTGTGTAATACTATAGTGTAGCATACTAGTTAGGTAGGAGTTCTAACCCCAGACATGGCAACTGTGAAACTGTGTGTGCTTGTGTAAAAGAGAATGTGTGTGTCTTTGCTGATACCTGATTTAATGGACATTGACACTCACTACTCTCCCCTCACCCCTCCTTTAGCACTGCTGCTGATGTTAGTCACCTTCAAAGATACTTTGGCACAGCTCTCCAGCATGTAAGCGCCATGGTGCATGCCATAAATGTAGAACAATGTAATAGCAGTCACTACATAGGTATGGGTTTGAATCTCATCTGTGGCAAGTGTTTGTGTGTGTACATGTGTATGTCTGTACCTCAAAGATTTTGGCCCCATTTACACCCAGTACACATCTTAGAGCCTGACTTTAGCAGTCCTGCAGATATCATCCACCTTAGAAGTACCTGTTGCCAACCATAAGCCATGTAAGGTCAGTGGTGCATGTGCTAAATGCGTAGCATAATGGCCTGTAATTATTGTTAGATAGAGGTTTGAACCTCACCCCTGGTAAATGTGTGTGTAGGGTGAAGTTGTTTTTGGGATTTCCCACCCACTACATCACCCAATGCCAGTATCTACAAGGGCTGGTGATGTTCCTCACCTTAGGAGTACCTTGGGACAACATCCAAGCTATAAGCTCTGTGGCGCATGCGGTACACTATAGTAGCAATACATAGATAGGTAGGGCTGTGAATCTCAATACTGGCAAGAGTGTGTGTGTGTAATAACAGGATCCATTATGGGGTGGTTTTTGCTAAATTATTATGTTGAGGATTTAGTATATGTCACAATGTCCACCTTACAAGGACAACAGATGTCAAACACTGGAGAGGTTGGTGTAGACAATCCATAACCCTACATGTGACATTATGGATTGGTGAACAATATAGTCAACCCTTCTATTACTCAGAACAATCTCCACCCACATCTCATACACAAACACACTTGGCTAGGCAACAACCACTATACTGGTAGCTCCCTGCATATTGCTTTAGAGATATTAACCATGGTGTGATTGCAGTGGACTACATGCCTGTTGACCACAACAGTGCCACTGACGTCAGAAAGTACTTTGATGTGTTACATCTCCTGACTGTGTGTTATTCAGCAAGTAAAAAGATATGGCACCCTGTTCCATCCCCTCAGTAGGCAAATAAATATGTACAGTGGCCTTTTTTCCATGTTCTCCACTGGATGCCTGCAAGAAATGTAGAGTCTGCAAATGTAACCCACAAAGGAATACAATGCTTTATACACATGCCCTGTAAGGACAGATGCCACTAGCTCCAATGAATACCCGTATCATGCTGTCAATGTAGGTGCAAGCACGACCTCAGTTACATAGCCAGATCTCACCAAATGAGGTCAGGAATGCTACATCAGAAGACAACAATCTGTCCACACAACATGCCACAGAGATCTAAGTACACTTCAACACATCAAAGAACATGCATGTGGGACATGTGCACAACCCAGACATTGTCCATGTTATGGATTATAGATCATATACATGGGAAGCAGGGCACATCACTGGCCACCCACAGTAGTAACCCAGATGAGTGGATGGTGAATACAATATCCACCCCTGGGAACTACTCCAGGGACTATACCCCTGAGCCACACTGGGGACTATTGTCACGTGGCCTGATGCCAAGGTATTCCCTTGGCTTAGCCTTGTAGAGCCTTCAGGCCCATTCACCTACTACACACCTGTGAAGCAATGAACCTATGGATCTTAGTACTGGCAAATATGTGTGTGTGTGTGTGTGTGTGTGTGTGTGTGTGTGTGTGTGTGTGTGTGTGTGTGTGTGTGTGTGTGTGTGTGTGTGTGGAGATGAATGATTTTGAGGCCATTCACACTTACTACACCTCCCATTGCCCTAATTTAGCCCACCTGCTGATGTCAGTCACCTTGAAATAACCCATTGGCCATTTTTCAACTCTCTAAGCTCTGTGGCACTTGTGATAACTGCATAATACTGTAGTGTAGCAAACTAGTTAAGTAGGAGTTCTAATCCTGGTCCTGCCAACTGTGATAATGTGCATATTTCTGTGAGATAGTGTGTGTGTGTGTGTGTGTGTGTGTGTGTCTTTGTTGACAACTGATTTTGTACACATTCACACTAACTACACTTCCCTTACTCCTTCTTTAGCACTGCTGCTGATGTCACTCACCTTCAAAGATACCTTTGGACAAGTCTTCAAAATGTAAGCTCTGTGATGCATGCAATAACTGTGTAACACTGTGAAGGCAATACATAGGCATGTAGGGGTTTAAAACTCAGTACTAGTAAGTGTGTACTTGTGTATCATCAGTATCCTGTTGGGGTGATTGTGTAATGGCAGGATCCATTACAATGTGAGTTTTGCTACATCATTATATTGAGAACCTATATGTCCCAATGTCCACATTACAAGGCCAACAGTCTTCAAACACTGTAGAGGTTGCTGTAGACTATCCACAACCATAAATGTGTACTGCCATGTGCCTTTTTTAGGCAAGGTTCAAAGGACAAAACCACCACCGTAACAAATACAAGCATACAAAATCTGAAGGTAATGCTACTCAATGCTAGAAGTGTAAACCTCAAAATGCACTCTCTCAAGGCACTCCTAAAAATGGAGAACATTGATATCTGTGCAGTAACTGAGACCTGGTTCAAGGCTCCAGAGAGCACCCCTGCAATACCAGTCTACAACTCTTACCACACATTTCAGCCACCAAACCAAGACTGAAACACTAAAGGAAATACACCCCGGAGATCACTTCTGTGTCTCCGTTCAACAGTGGCACAGGAAAATAACTTTCTTGGGTGGTGTAAGCCCAGACACCTTGTTGGCTAGGCTTATGTAGGCCCTTGGGCTGATAGCCTAGTATCTAAATATGAACCTATGAACCTATGAAAGGTGGAGGAGTGTCCATATTCACCAAGGATATTCACACCTCCAGGCTAGTTGCCCAACACAATGCATCTGAAATGCTCCAGGTGCAACTAACACTAGGTAAGACTGCAATCCAAATTGTAGCTTGCTACAGATCCCCCACCATGCCCCAAGATTCTCACTACACCTTTATAAACATACTGGAAACTATTAAGATACAACCAAACACCCTAATACTGGGTGATTTCAACTACCCTGTCATTAACTGGGAAAACTACTTGGGTACCAACACCTTTTCCCAGCAGTTCTTGGAATTCATAAATTCCAACACCCTGGATTAACTAATCCATTGTCCCACCAGGGGCTCCAATATCCTAGACCTGGTCATTACCAACATGGGAAATAGATGCTCCAGATCAGTAGTCACCCCCTCATTGGTCAGGTCTGACCATAAGCTAATCACCCTTGACATCAACATCTCACCCCCACCCCCCAGTAAGGAAACATCCATAAAAAACTTATCCAAAGCCAACTTCATGCTACTCAAGTCAGAAGTGACAAACTTAATGACACCCATGCAGACGGGAGCTGAATGTTCGACTGCTGAATCCTACATTTAGGCACTGTATGAGCACATCCACTCGTGCATGAATCGTACCATCCCAAATAGAACCAAAACGCTCTCCTACAAAAAAAAGGAAGCCAATCTGGTGGTCTCCTGCAATAAACAAACTATACAACAGAAGTAAGAAACTGTTGCAGAAAAGAGGAAAATTCCAGGATGCAAAAAACACCCTTACCAGCCTCAGTAAGAAGCTGAGATCCCTCATAAAATCCTCCAAAGCTAGTTATGAAAAGAAAATTGCCAAAGATTCCAAAGACAACCACAAGCCATTCTATAGTTATGTCAAGAATCTAAATGGCAATGCTCAGATCTGCTCTGAGCTACAACAGAATGGCATTAAATATACTGATCCCAAGGATATTGCCAATATCCTGGCAGAGCAATTTAGTGCCAACTTCACCCCCATCTCATTCCCTAAATGGCCCATCTCAATACCAAAAGATTGCCAAATTCCGGAAATCACGGCCACACAGGTAGAAACTGCACTATCCAAAGCTAAGAATACAGTATCCATGGGTCCAGATGACATCCCGGGCTGTGTACTACATGAACTACAAAATGAACTGGTACCTCAACTAAGTGTCATGTTTAATCATAGCCTCACCTCAGGCTTCGTGCCCACTGAGTGGCACACAGCTACAGTTATCCCACTCCACAAGGGGGAATCCACCTTGGATGCTGGGAACTACTGTCCCATCAGTCTGATAAGCCTGATCTGCAAGGTCATGGAACATATTATCATGGAACTTATAAACAAAGACATTGGCAACCTTCAAACACTGGACCCCCCCCAGTTTGGGTTCATAAAGGGCCGATCTCATCTCCTGAACCTGATTGACTTCTTTGAATCAGTCTCCAGAGCTGTGGACAAGGGTAAGGTGGTCCACACAGCCTATTTGGACCTCGCCAAGGCCTTTGACACCATCCCCCACTCTGGAATCATAGATAAACTTACTAAGCTGGGCATAAATCCCTACATCACTAGATGGGTTGCCAGCTGGATTACTGACAGAACCCAGACTGTAAAAGTAGCCAACTCCAAATCCAGCTCCAGATAAGTGACAAGTGGAGTACCTCAGGGTTCAGTCCTGGGACTGCTCTTGTTTGGCATCTACTTCTCTGAAGTACAGGCCAACACTAAGGGGCTCTGGCTAACAAAGTTTGCAGATGACTGCAAACTGGGAGCCATTACTGAATCCCCAAGTGATGTGGATATTCTACAAAAGGGGCTTACAGAAACAGATACTTGGTGCCAGAGCCATGGGCTCAAGCTTAATGCCAAGAAATGTATAGTTATCCCCTTTGGGAAAAAACATGTACCCATGAATTATCACATAGGTGGCAGTACACTAAACACTGAAGGTGTGATGAGAGACTTAGGGACACAGGTGGACAGTGGTCTCACCTTCAATAAACACATCACCACAACAGTCAGGAAATCCTTCTATATGGCACACCTCATCACTAAGGGCTTTTCATCCAGAAAAAAGGAGGTCATTGTCCCACTGTACTCTTCCCTCATTAGACCCATTATAGAGTGCAACTCCCCATTTAGTATGTACCTCACAAGACATCTGCAACAGCTGGAAAGGCCACGGAAATACCTCACTAAAAGAATCATAGGCCTAAAGCAGATGCCCTATGCTGACCATCTCAAAAAACTCCAGCTATACTCTGTGGTATATCATCTACTCAGAGGCGATCTCCGCTTAACATACAAGGCTATGTCAAACCCTGAGCTGTTGGACATGCTCCACTTAAAGAAATCTCAATCCCTCAGAGCCACATGCTCCAGGGATCTAAACCTTGTCATCACAATGAAATAAACATGTTGGAGGGATAGGTTCCTGATGAAGAGATTCCCCATACTCTGGAATAGACTGCCCATACGTGTCAAGCAGAGTGCCTCATTGGCCTTCTTCAAAAGGAACCTTGACGATTGGATGGGAGATAGGAAATTCACCCCGAGCATCACGTCAGTTGCCCTGCTAGATAGGGGTCCAGGGAAGTAAATATTTTGGGAAGAAATGTCCAGGGAATTGTTATGGCTAGGCTTGTATAGGCCCTAGATCCAATAGCCTAGTACCAATCTCTGAACCTATGATCATATTACTATTTGACAGTATGGATTAGTAAACAATATAGGCAACCATTATAATACCCAGATACCACTCTCCACCCACAGATCATACACAAACACGGTTGGCTCTTACTCACTTCCTTGCTTACTTTCTCTCTGTCTCTCTCTCTCTCTCCCTCTCTGGTGGATGTGGAAAAGTACATCTGTTTTGCATAGGCAGCAGCTTGACTTTTGTAGGTAATGCTCATGATCAGCTTATGACCTGTGTATGAATTGGAGTCCCCACTAGCTAATTGCATGTGGAAAAGCTGTGGTATCATTCCTACATCCAGCTGCATGGAAACACACTCCTATAACTAAGTACTTCATGTGGGTGTTGGCCCTTTTCCTTCACTGTGAGCAGGACTTCATGTGGGTGTCTGACAAACGGCATCACAGATGGTAGTTAGAAATACCTCTTACAGCATACACTGTGGAGACAGGGAAAAAAACAGGAGGGGCATGTTCCAGACATGGGGACAGAATGTAAGTATCACTGTTTTACATTTGAAGTAATGTTGGTTTAACAGGATTTGTGTGGATATGGTTGTTCTACATGATTTAAAGTCTGGCATGACAGTGTTATGTGGTTGAGGAAACTCTCACCTGTAGTGCTATCTGCAGACTGGCCAGAGTTTTGAGTCTTAGATGTGGTGTGTAACTCACACATTTCCTATATTTAGAAATGTAGTAGCATACTCTGATGACATGTGCTGAATAAACTGCTGTTACTTCCACATTTTGGCTCGTGGTTCATGTCTAGTGCTTGGTTAACCCCACCTGGTACCTGCGTTTTTGGTGTTTGTTTCCTGGTCATTTCGGGTACCTAGCCTCATTGTGCTTGAGTTGTATTGTGAATATGTTACTTGGCCTGTGTACAGACTGTGGTAGATGTCAGTGTTCTTGGTCCTGTTCTATCTGACGTTGCATGCTGCTTCAGTTTCTGGTACCCTATCAGCGTATATGTTTGTAGGGCCAGACTGAGACATGTCCCATACCGCAATCAGGCATCAGACTACACTGTGAATTGGGCCAGTATATGTAGGGTTAGTGTGTGAATGGCAAATATGAGGATGGTTTTGTTCACACAATCCATATACTGTACTATTAATTAGGCTTACCATAATGTGACTGTGTTGAGATTGCTTGTGGGTATGCACTTTCACACTGGTGCCTGTTACTCTGTGCTCTTACATGCCTGTACTGCCTGCTATATTTGCAAGTGCATGTGTATTCCCCCATAGGAAACTTGAGTCAGTGTTGTGGCAGTCTGCCTGTAGGTTACACAGTGCTTTGTGACATGCCTAGCAGCTCACTGTATTTACCTAGTGTGATGTTATGTCCAGATATTTGTCAGATGTACTGCTGCCTGGCCACCATACATGTGTATTTCTGAAAAAGCAGTGGGATGCTGTGAAGATGTATGTCACTACCTAGTGGGAAGTATGTGGGCTTGGGTCCTCTGCTTCTCTGGTTAATATGTGTTAGGACAGACAGGAGGGTGTGAATGCATCAACTGTGTGAGCTTATCTATGCCAGTATTTATGTGATACCCCCATTTTCATGGCTGTTAACATCCCCTTTGTCAGGCTTGGTCAACACATCTTGCACTAAGGAGTTCTGTGTATACCCCTGGACTGATCAGATTGTTTCAGACTGTCCACATTTATTGATCATATTTCTGTTGTATTCCACAGGATCATTACTGTGATTTGTGTGGTACTTCACTATGATGATTTTATGATGTCTGTCAGTAACTGATGGTGTACATGTCAGCACCAGAAGTGACTTCCTACACAACATGTCTGTTGACACAACCCCTGTTACTATAGCAACATTTAACATTTATAACTGCAATACTTATATTACATTCCCTTGCACTAAGAGGCTGTGACTTATGGTTCTGAGGTATGACTCCACTACATGTTATGGGCATATGTTATATATATATATATATATATATATATATATATATATATATATATATATATATATATATACCCATGTGAGTGTATGTACATGTATACATATATCTACATATGTATATATATATATACACATATATATAAAAAATATCCTTGTTATGTGTAAACATGAGTGTTGTATATACCGTCTCAGATGTATCCCACCATATTTATCTGATATGTGCATATTTAGATATAAAAACATGACTGATTCAACACTATTTTCACTAACAAGTAGTAAACAATTGTAGTAGTCAAAGCATTTGTTCACTAATATTCAGTACGTGTACTGAATGATATATTTGAACAAGCAAGAGACATTTGTACAGCTCAGATGGCTTAGTGGTTAAGTGCTGTGACTATAGTCTAGAGGGTCCTAGGTTCAAGGTCTGCAAGGGCTGTATATTTTGTTGCTAGGCAGAACAAGGATTGTTGGATACAGAGTGGTTAAGGCAGTTTTGAGCAACTTTAAGTGGGTTTGCGCGATGGTAAGCAGTGCTAACATACAGTTAAATGAAAAGGCGGTTTCACCATGTAGGCTTTGCTTACCAGTGCGCAAATGTGGTTAGCATTTACATTTAAGCAATGCTTACACCTGCTAAGCATAGCTCACCCTGGTAACCAGTGATCACATTCCAGTCTGATAAAATAGCATGGTAATGACATCTTTAATAAGTATATTTAAATCCATGTACATAACATGCTTCTATGTGCTGTCATTACAGTAGCAATGAGTGTGAGTATACTGTATTGGACACCTGAGTATACATGGCTAGTACCACAATCTTTTCTCTTTGTATGTGTTTCATACATGGGTAGTATCCCAGGTTATATGCAGACACACTTGCATGTATTGTATCATTCCATTACTTCTTTTAACAGTGCTTTTCCAAGTAAGAGTAGATTGCAGATTGTAGTACTGTAACCATACATCCCTGCATGCAAAGCTGGACTCTGATTACTGACTATCGTGTTCTTGGTGTGTGAGCTGTATGTTATTAAGTATCTCCTACTGGATATTGATCTGATATGTGGATATTAACTGTAGACTACTATGTGTTTAGGACATGTCATTGAGGGCTGCTGTCATATAGTAATGTCATACCTGTCAGTGCCAGATGTCTATCTGTCAAAACATTCATCCTAATGCATAACCTGATCACTAACTAATTTCTGTCTGTCCTTTGTACATATGTACAGATATCAGGTATCCATCTTGGCTGCTTACAGGCAATCTATGATTGACTGAAACTGACATGTCTGCCCAGCTGTGTTATGAATGCCACAGCTAGGAAACCCCACCCTGTATGCACCACATGCCATGGATACCTCAACCAGACTACCACAGTCAACATAACATGCTTGGGTACAGGTCTCTAACCAAGACACTGGCCATGTTATGTAATATATGTTGCATACATGTCAATTGGAGCACCTCACTAGCTCTCTGCAAGAGAAAACCAGATGATTGGATGTTGCATTTAACTGTCACCCTGAGGATTACTCAAGTGGCATTGGTTGATAGATGGCCTGCTGACAAATGTCAGGTGGCAGGATACCAGTGTACCCACATGTGCTACTCTTCTCATCTCTCCATGAACATTAGCCTGGTACACACCTAGGACCACCTGCAGCTATGGACCCCAGTACTGACAAATGTGTCAGTGTGCATTACTGAGAATAACAGTGTCTGTGTGTTTGTAAACTTGTAGTTGACAATACCCTGACGGCCTTCTCACCCACTACTCCCCCCATTGCCATACTTAGAAATGGCTGCTGCTGTAATTGACATTAAATGTACCTTGTTACACTCTTCACCATATGGGCTACCTGGAGCTTGCAGTACTAGCATAACACTGTTCTATAAATGGGTATATAGGCGTGGGTTACCCCATGAGTCCTGGCAAGTGTGTGTATGTGTGTGAGTGTGCATATTTGTAGGAGACAGCATTCTGAGGCCACATTCTCCAAATACAATAAACCTTGCCATACATTATAAGGGATAGTGATGTTGCTGACATTAAGAGAGCCATGACAAACTCTCACCCTACTATCCCTGTGGCATGTGCAATAACTGCATATTCCTGTAGTAGCACTGATTTGATAGACAAGGAGTTGTATTGCAGTCCTGGTCAATGTGTGATTGTGGGTATGTCAGAGCATGATCATGGGTTTCAGTGAGTACAATATCCAATGTGGGGTGTGGGTGCTGGGTATACTGTCTTTACAGCATGGTATCCCCAGTACATGTCCCAAGGTCCACTGTATGAGGACCACTGTCACCATCAACCATACAGGTAACTGATTACACTATCCATCCCAATGATGCATGTGCTGTGTGCAAAAATTCTGTAACAGAATGGACTCGCTGACAAGGTAGTTAGGACTGCTAAACCCAGGTCTCAAATGTGTCTATGACTGTATGTGTTTGTCAATGTGTATATGACAGTATGTCATACTATGCATTGTTCATTAACACCCAGTACATCCCCATTACCATACTGGGCAAGGCCTGGTGATGTTCTTCAATTGACAGGAAACTCAGGACACACCTCACCCTAAAAGTTCTGTGGTGTGTGCAATTAAAGCCAGGCACATTAGTAGCAATAAGTACCTAGGCAGGGGTTCTACTCTCAGTGTTGCCAAGTAAGTGTGTGTGTGTATGTGAAGGGATCTACTTTAGTTTGCAAAAAATATATGTCCCAAGAGATCATTTGTCTGAGAACTAACTGGTTAAAGGTAACATTTCAAAGCAATCATCTTGTGGAAATACATTCAAGCAAAACTAGCAGTGGATGTGTAAATGCCTTCTTCCCCACTGTACAGCTGTACAGTGATACAGGAGTTGGTATATATACATGGGTGTGGTTGTTGTGGCCACAGCCACCCACATTGGGGTTATTGCTGTGGGTATCCCCACACTTAGTCTACTGTTATACTGTACAGTTTATGTTAACAGGTTAAGTAGTTGTTAATCACACTATGTGTGGTTCTATGCCACCCCACACCCTCCAAAGTGGGGGGGGCTATTCCACCCACATCAGCTCACCTAATTTTACCAATTCCAGGATTGCACTTCAGTGGGGAAGAGGACATATACCCTGCCAGTACCATCATCAATGACATTAAACTGGCGAGCTGATTATTTCCTGATGTGATGTTTTGGCAATTTGGTCTGGGTGGAATTACATAAACCAAAATGAGTTCACTGCAAAATGAAGTAGATCCATGTAAACAGTATTCTCTGTGTATTGCATCAACACCAAAGCCTCTGTGTCTGTCTGTTATTCACGGACATTTGTTGTGTGCCACCCAGTACACTTACAATTGTCCACTGTTGAAGAGCTGCTGACATCATCCACCATGCTCTCACCTGTATACACCCCTCAGACCTATCAGCCATGTGGCGCATGCAGTAACTGTTATACAGACATATTACCTGTTTTCAGCTGTTCCCAGGATATGACACAATGTGTCACTGCAGTGCTACACCACTTGTAAGACAGGACAACAGACCAACATCCTGCTGACACATAGACACCTAGAACACAAACAAAATACATCATGGAGACCACAATCAGTCAGTGTTAATAACAGCTATAATGCATCATGGCTGGACAGCTACACACCCTGATATGTAAGCATTATTCATTCCATCTGAAAACACTTTAAACAACATTACATTGCTAAACCTTAGAACATTCACCATGTGCATCAGAACCATATCAGCATGTCCCTGCATTGATGGTATGGATAACAGGGATGTGGCACAGGTATCACCATATGCACAGGGTGTGTTGCAGGTTTGACAGAGGCCTAGGCTGAGCCATTTGGTTGACATCATGAGTGCGGATTAGGGGGCTCTTTATTAAATGGGCTGTGCAGATGTGGTGTGTGTAGGTATGGAGGTGCCCTAGCTGTGTTGGTGAAGTGTGTTTGTATGTTTGCACACGTCTGCCGTGTGGCTGCCCTATACAGGGGTTTGTTGGACAGCTGCAGACTGTACATGGCAGGGTGCACAGTTCACTGTCTGTGGCCATGGACATGGGAACTGTGCCTGCCAGGGGTTTCACAGACACTACCAGCCAGAAGCCCAGATATGGTACTCTCCCCTGATGATAACAATTGTCCACTGGATCTGCATCCCTGTTGGGAACTACAAGAATCATGTGCACATAGCCTGCTGCATTGCAGTGTGGACAGCACCCTCCCTGCAGTGCTGGTGCTGGTACTGCCACTACAGGAGTGGCCGTGAGTTGTTGCACATCCACATAGACCTCCACCTATTGGTGTTGCTGACCTATGTCCACATGGCCACTGACCTACTCCCACCACATGCTCTACCACAGACAACAAATGGTCAAGGATTCCCACCATCTCACCCAACCGTCTATCCAGGACCTCTGCAAAATAATGGTGAGCACCTGCAAGATCAAGGATGTTGTCAAGTACAACAGAATGAGTAGCCCTCTGGAGGCTCAGACTCTGTTTGGTGTAATGTTCCATACGTGCCTGTGCCTCCATGATGGTCCAAAACATGCATCCAGTGACACCTGCTGTGGCACTTCTGCCAGGGGCATGATGGCCAGCAGGCCTATTACGAGCACCCCTGTACATCTGCCTGTGTGGAACCTCACCGGACATCCAGTTATGGCTGCTGTGTACAGACACACTTGCCATAGTCCCTGTACTGTCCTGTCCCAAGCCACCACCCACCAAATGTCCCTCATCTATGGCCACTGGTGATGGGGTAAGTATGGGCATTGTGACTGTGTGTGGGGATGGGGTGGATAAAAGTGGGATGTCAACCGATGGCACAGATTCAGCCCCTGACAATGCTGCCTGTGCCTCACCATGCCTATCATCATTGCCAGAGACTGTATGGACACTAACATCAGTTTGCCTGCAGGAGGGACCTTGACCTACCTCACCACCTGTGAGGGGCAAACAAAAAAATGTAACTTAAATCTTGTATGTTATGGTTTACCTCTACATACACTCACACACACACACACACACACACACACACACACACACACACACACACACACACACACACACACACACAAACACTTACAGGTGAGGTGGCACAAAGATATTACACAGACCTCTCATTACCCATCACTCAACATACATGACATATGGCACTCAACAACATGCACTGCAGCCATACTCAATCCTTGTTACCAACATTATACATCTCTGTAATGCATGAGTTGTATTAGTAGGTGATGCCCCTTCCCCTGGAACACACTGCACCCATGTACACAGTATTCATATGCACCTGTACAGCACACTGGCATGTACTGTGCACCATACCTCACGAGTGTACACACCATTGCTGAATGTGTATATGTGTCACAGTTATGTTTGCAATGTTGCTCATAGCCCCTATTTATTTGTCTGACACATACCTGGGATGATATGAGGACTGATGTCAATAGTCAATGCCTGACCTCTGATTTGCAGATCTCATCATCAGCAGTGCATGTATGAGCAATAAAATCCAATTACACTGACAACCTTCAAAACTTAATGTGGATATGAGAAGTGTACACACCCTTGTTGACATGCCAGCCTCTTCTATGATATGCAATGGGGACACAATACTGCATATGTTAACATCACACACACCTGATATGTGCATATGACCTGTGCAGTTCAATGCAGTATCAAACAAATGTGTTAGTCATGCAGATGCTGAATGAGATGCATACAATATGTGGGTTGCATTAGTGTGCACACCCTTATTACAACGGTTTGTTACAGCACCTGTTAAGTGAGCTACCACAGTCACTATTCCTGGAAGGTGTATACTAGCATGGCCCATCTTCACTTGCCAATATTTGGCCACTCCACCCTACAAATGTCCCCCAACTCTGCCGGATTGCTAGGTCATCTCATGTGCACAGCCCTTGGAGGTCACACAGTGCCTTCACTATTGCTGTGAAGTCAGGGTTATGTATGGCACAATTCATGACCTTGACTGTATTCAGATACAGCCATTCTTACCGAGCTTTGGATGTATGCTTCAGTTCAATTTTGTGTTTCAGGATGACACCCCTCCCCATCCTCAGCCTTATTGCAGATGCTCGACAGCTATGGGCCACACATGAGTGTTATTTTGCATTGTTCCAAATTACAAACACCATGTCTACCGGCCTAGTTCCTGCTAAAGAACAGCAAACTTAAAGGTGTACACTGGCACCAGCAAGGTAAAAATGGGGATGGTGACCCTGAGGTGGAGTGAGGTGTTGCTTGTGCATGGCATGTATCTTTATGAATGCTGTCTGTAAGTTTCAGCCTTGGTCTCATGACACCATTACACATTGCAACACATCCCTTTGGGAGACTTGATGTTATGCATATGCTACCTGTGGAGAACCCTGGATGATGTTTCCTGTGGAACAACTCTTCCGTCTGATTACCGTAACCCATAGGCCACACTTATGCAGATGTCAGGTGATTATCGACACAGGTACTGCACAGGCAGTACTTGCTAGACATTCCTGCAAGTCCCTCAGTGTTGCTGCATGTTTCTGGGCAGCCTCCATGACCAGTTTGCAACATGTGTTGTCATCTCCTTTGGATGGGCATCTGTTTATTTTCTACATTCATTTGTCCCATACTTCATACACACATACATGACTGTCTACACTGTTTGCCATGGCATATGCAATGGTGAGGTAAGGGTACTTTTCCCACTCTTGAGTGCTACCTTTCAGATATGGGATCCATTTCATGATTTGTAAGATGTGTACAAGCCATGGCTGCCTCTGTTGCAGGTGAGCGGGCAAATGTCATGGACATACGTCTTGGACAGCAGACCATTACTTGGTGTGACATTGAGGCCCTGTACTTGATGGAAGATGTGTACACAAGAAGAGTGAATGTTGTCAGTACCTCACAAGCTGCTTCCTCAATGTTATTTGGTGTGTGTGCAGACATATGCTTCCAGTGTTTGTTAAGGTATGTATTCCCCATATTTGTTGTCCTAACATAGGATTCCATATTACACATTCATTGCTCATGTTAGGATCACATTACAGGTTGTAAAAGGTGTGGAATGTGGTATTGTGGTTTGCTGTTGTTTAGATCAGGAACCGTTGCCATTGTAATAGTGGTGTATACACTGTTGTAGCCACTGTATAAGGGTAATGTTTCAGACATGTCCCTATTGTAGGTAATTTGTCCCACCATTATTTTCATCTCTGTCCACACACCTTGCACTGACAGGTTGTTAGGTATACTGCAGGACTCTTACATACCCTTCAGATATGCCACCATGGTGACCACTGTGATGCAGTGCAGTTAACAGCAACAATAAGTGAACATGTACAGCATGTATTATGGGTAGGTGTGTTAAATGTGTGCATTGCAAATAGCATGGCCATAACATAGCTGGTGTACTGGCAAACTGGAACAAAACAGCTCCATACTCACCAGTTACAGGCTGCTGCCCCAGTTATATACCAGAGGGACCTAAATAGTTGTGTGAGAGACGTGATGTCAGTAGCCACACCTGTGGCACTGGTACAGGGTTGAAGCAGCATTTCAGCACATCAACAGTACAAACCCACAATACTAGAGGTTATGCACATCTGTACATTACTTCACTGCAGCAACAGACTATTTTATCTGACATATGCATGTAGATACTTTACAGATGAAAATTGATAAGCAACAGTGATCTACTAATGTACCCTGGGGCTTACCTGCACGATCCTTGTCCTTTGTGTGGGTGGCACCCACCTCCGCAATGCTGGCTTCAGCTTACTGGCTCGGCTGGTGGGTGGGTGCCCCAAGGCTGGCGAGGAGCTCCTCAGCATGTGTCAGTGGGTGCTGGATGGCATGACCCCCACCTGTGGCTAGCTGGTCCCTCCAAACTGCAGCAGCATGCTGACGGGCATGGTGGATCAGATCTGTACAGCAATGCCTCACCTGCTCATAACTGCAGTTGTGCAAGCTGACATTGTTTACCCTGTGGACGAGCTCGTTCCACAGGGCGGTCCTCTCCTGCAGATCCTGGGCCCTGTGCCCAAAGAGGATGGCATGATGGACTATGAAGAACTGGATTATTGCATCATTTCCCAGGGGTGTGTGCAGGCAGATGTTCCCGGGACATTGTACCTGGAAGACATAAACAGGAAAAAAGGTCAGAGGACCTCATACAGTTGTCCACATGCACATCAACAGTAGGTATTACTTGCAAATAACCCAGACTATACCATAACACTGTAAGCTATCATGGCCTGCACATCTTGCATTACAATCCTGGCCTGGATCTGTCCAGTTCCCCCAGTGCTGGACACTTAATGGCATAATCCACTACACACCATTCATTTCTGTGTAGAGGGATGACAGTGGCCATCTTCCATGTGGATGGTGTGTGGATGGTGGCATGAGTGTGTTTGACTGTAGTGTGTGATGGGACTGTGAGCACATGCCTGTGTTCATGTAGGAGGCAAATTGTGATGTTCTCATGCCCCATGGAGACTTGCTGTTGTTGCCATTATGTCCATGCTCATCATTGATGTGGGCAGGAGTGTGGGTGATGTGCATATCCTTCTGTGTTACTGTTGTGGACAGGGTGCCACTGTTCCCACCTATCCTGTCTGATGCAGGTTGCCTGTATCCATGGCATGTGTGTATGAGGTGTGCTTTACCCCCGGTACAAATTGACTTGTTTTACTGGCTCTGAGACTACAATTGGCCTTGGGGGTTTGGATAATTCTGATTTCTAGTCATAGTCAGCCTTACAGGAGGTCACCTGTGAACCTACATGCTTGCTCAGATAGAGGTGCACTTGCTTCCAAGTTGTGGTCTGCACCTATGTGTCCCTATACAACCATTATAGCAACCTATTATCTGCTTTGTGTCTTGGTGGTGTCAACCGAGGGGGATTACGCTAGCATTAATGGAGGAAGGTTGTACAAGTAAGGTACTGCTGATTCCATATAGCTACAGTGGATATGAAGTGTACACACCCCTGTTACAATGCATGGTACTTGTGCAATTGGAACATGATGCCACAAAAGCACATGTCAACACAATCCCCACCTGTGATGTGTCCTATAGCCTGCTCAGTTCAATAGGGAACATAACAACCTGTCCTGTGGAAACATATAGGTTCATATGTTCATAGGTGTGTACTAGGCTAATGGCCCTGGGGTCTTTACAAGCCTAGGCCATGGGATTACCCTGGCATTGTGCCACCCAACCTTAGTTCCTACTGCCTGTATTGAGTAAAGCCACTGGAGTGATCCCTGTGGTGAATTTTCTATTTCCCATCCACTCATCAATATTTCTTTTGAAGAGGGCCAGTGAGGTGCTCTGCTTGACATGTATTGGAAGTCTATTCCATAGCATGGGCAGTCTCTGGGTTATGAACCTGTCCCTCTAGCATATGGGAAGTAATACTCAGTACAGTAGGCCATTTGAATGTGTGTGCACACCCTTACATTGGTATGTTGTGTAAACACCTGCTGAGATGATTACAGCATAAATTTGTCTTGGTTTGTACTCTAATGTCATATCACATCTTCACTTGGCAATGGTTGCTCACCTTCCATGAAACAGCTTTGTTTCTTTTTCAATAAAATTGTACAGGTTATGGGTCACATTTGAGGTGAGAAATGTTTTGACATGACTTCCTGTGATCTCCTTGGCAAACAGCACACAGACCTGGCATTCCAACAGGGGTGTGTACACTTTGATATCCAGTGTGTATGGGTGTTGATATAGCTGTTAATGGTAGGCAGGGACAATATGGGTCATAACACAGTTGTACACTTCTCTGATTACTACGTGATAAGCATGCCTACTTTAGTACCCATATCAGTGTCATGGCAGTGCAACAATCAGTAGCAGTACCCATTTTATTTTGTTGCATGCAATGACAGTGATATTACACACATGTGCAACATGCACATCCTATTTTATGGACTGCTTGTGACCCATGTTATTACTTTTGTGCCTTTCAGCTGAACATACACATACATACACATGCTCAAGGGATACCTGATTCACATTTGTGTTCTATGTCATTATGGCACACTGCATTTACAGTCTTGTAGCTCAATCATATGTCTCAACCTGTTATACCAGGACTTCTGGTCATTGGTCCACCTCACTGGGTGACAAAACAGGGAAGTCAGTTTTGATAATGTATCAATATAGCTGCCATAATATAAATATATGCATAAGTGACTACAGATATCTGTCACAACTGTGAACTCTGTCCAGAAGAACACTGCACAGTTGAATGTTATTAATTCAATATATAACATGCAGTTTAACACACACACATCTGCAACAGTGCTTTACTATGCTCATGCCCTATATAGGTATCCTAGATTTACAATACAAACATGTATGATACTCATATTCACAGGTAACATATGGATATGGGCAGCATCCCATTAACTGGCCTAGCAGTGGCACAGACATGACTATTTGACAGACACTCTAGTGGTTGCCACATGTGAGCTGTCCTTTCCCAGGGTGTGTCAGGCTCCTCAGCTGTGACCCAACCTATCCACCTCTTAGATCATCACATGTGGACAAAGCCTAACATTGTGGGGGATATATAGGGACAGATCATAGATATGACTATTACAAACCTATGAAGTTTGTGCATGATACATTTTGCATTACCATGACTGTTCTGAAGGTGGTGGGGTCTGAAACTCATGTGTTTGTCATGACTTCATTACTTCCACCTTCAGCTATTTGCCAGACTAATATAGATGTTTGGAGGAACAGAACAAACACTATGATGGCTAAATCTTGACATTCTGTGCAGATCTGCATAGTTGACAGGTATGGCCCACTGCAGACAGAGCCAAATGCTATGTCCATAGCATTTGTTCAGCAGTACATCATTACAGCAAGTATTGATGGCACATATACAGCTTTCATAATCATCTATCCCATTATTACAGACGAAGTATTACATTCAATTACATGCTTACATGTTTCACATATCTGATTTATCTTCAGGTTCCTTCTGTGTACAGGATGTCTTCCTGTTTCTTATTTCAAGGTTTTGTTTATGATTTTTTTGGTGTGTGTATCTCTGTCTCTCTATCTCTATCTCTCCCCACTACTGGGATCAAGCTTGTTTGAGTAGGTTGAAGCATGGCTTTTGTAGGTGATGCTCATGTTCAGGTGATGGCCTCTGCACCTATTGCTGTTCCTCACTTGCTAATTGCATGCAGGCAGCTGTGTAGGTCTTCCAATAGCCAATGTCATAGCAACCCACTACTATAAATAACTACATCATGTGGGTGTTGTCCATTTACCTTTCCTGAATGGAAGGCATCCTTCCTGTGTGTGGGCAGCGGTGTTACAAACAGCAGGTAGCAATACCTCTTACAAGAGGACTTGTGGACACATGATAACTACATGTTTGTATAAGGTTCAAGACCTAGGGACAGTGTGTGAGTATTGCTGTTATATGCATTGAATACTGCTAGTTTTACAGGGTTTGTGTGTACATACTAGTATTGCATGGAATGCAGTCTGCATAGCTCTCAACTGTGGGCCTATCCACATGATAGCCAGAGGCTTGGCTGTTATGTTTTGACTGTTCCCCACACAGGTCTTGTCCCTGACATATCAGTGGCATTCTCTCCATTGATTACTATCAGTACATGGCAACATTCATTTGTGTTTCTGACTTCATATTCCTGAGTAAGGGTATGCTGAAACCAATCCTGTAACATCAGCAACTTTCACAGTGTATAACAGCAATATTTCAAATATGGCCCTGTGTTTCAGCCTCTGTCCTCCACCTATATACCAGGCTTTCTCCAGATGTCATGCAGTAAGAGGTTGATAGGTAATGGTCTATCATTATTTAGTGCTGACATTCCTGTTATCATTCCAGTGATGTTGTGGACTCCCACGCAAG
This sequence comes from Protopterus annectens, assembly GCF_019279795.1. NCBI lineage: Eukaryota > Metazoa > Chordata > Ceratodontiformes > Protopteridae > Protopterus > Protopterus annectens. The sequence goes on from NC_056735.1 coordinate 1,805,394,111, forward strand.
TTGTGGGGTAGAGTCTATATATATATATATATATATATATATATATATATATAT
>NC_056735.1:1805399164-1805509164 GCF_019279795.1 Protopterus annectens
CCGGTATGTTCTGTTTATTGTGGTGGTAAGGTTTTAGGTCCCTAGAGTGTGTAGCTTGGAGGGACTGGGATTTCTTTAAGTGGAGCATATCCAACAGCTCTGGGTTTGACATAGCTTTGTATGTTAGGCAGAGATCACCTCTGAGTAGGTGATATGTGATGGAGTAAAGCTGGAGTTTTTTGAGACGGTCTGCGTAGGGCATCTGTTTGAGGCCAGTAATCCTCTTTGTGAGGTATTTCTGTGGCCTTTCCAGTTGTTGTAGATGTCTTGTGAGGTACATACCAAAAGGGGCGTTGTACTCTATAGTCGGTCTAATGAGTGATGAGTAAAGGGGAACAATGACCTCTTTTTTTCTGGATGAGAAACCTTTTGTGATGAGGTGTGCCATGTAGAAGGGTTTCCTGACTACTATGGCGATGTGATTATCAAAGGAGAGATTAATGTCCACCTGTGTCCTAAGGTCTCTTATCACACTTTCGGTGTTAAGTATACTACCGCCTATGTTGTAGTTCATGGGTACAGAGTTTTTACCAAAGGGGATGACAATGCACTTTTTGGCATTGAGCTTGAGGCCATGGCTTTGACACCAGGCATCTGTCTCAGTGAGGCCCTTTTGTAGGATGTCCACATCATTAGGAGTTTTGATTATGGCTCCTAGTTTGCAGTCATCTGCGAACTTCATTAGCCAAAGACCTTCTGTGTTAGCCTGTACTTCAGAGAAGTAGATACAAAACAGGAGAGGACCCAGGACTGAACCCTGTGGTACTCCACTTGTCAATGGTCTGAAGTCGGATTTGGTGTATGCTGCTTTCACAGTGTGGGTTCTGTCAGTGAGCCAGTTGGCAACCCATCTTGTGACATAGGGATTTATACCTAGTTTAGTGAGTTTATCTATAATTCCAGAGTGGGGGATGGTGTCGATAGCCTTGGCAAGATCTAAATAGGCTGTGTGAACCATCTTACCCTTGTCTATGGCTTTGGTGACTGCTTCAAAGAAGTCTATCAGGTTTAGGAGACATGATCTGCCTTATGATCTGCCCGTTTTATGTCTAAGTCTCTCTTGGTTGTACAATCAGACCTTGTACTTACAACAGTCTTATACAGACATTCCTAGACATGTTTTTATGTAGCACAGTGTGGGTAACAGTGGTTAACACGACATTACTATTCAGAGACTGCAACGCTAAATGCCATACAATACCAGAGTAAACACAACCAGTCCAGGATTTAGAACTTTATTGCCAGGTAGTTACAGTTTTATTGAAATATCACCTGTATGGGACTATTACTGTCATATTGTCTTGTTTATTCAGTACAACCCATACACAGCTTTTGTACTGCCAGGTAACTTTCTACTACTTTATATTTATTTGGTATGACTACTACAAGCAGGATTGTTACTCACCAGCCTTGCGACACAGTCTTTGCAACCTACTGGCATGGGCTTCCTGATTCACAGCCCACTCAGCTGCAGCTGTAAAGGGAATAGAGAAATATTTAGCCATACCTATCCATCACATATACAGTCTGGACTTTGGTAAACAGTTATTAATATGAATACATACACACTAATGGGACATCACCCCTCTGCCTTGCTTCTTGGACCCACTCATCCAAGAGCACCCTCTTCCTCTGCTTCAAGTTGGCATAGTGGTGCTGGACCTGTTCACCAGTCCGAGGGACACCAGTGGCAATTGTGAGATCACAGTTGAGACAGTCCCAGGCTTTCACTTTATATTAGGAGCCCTGGTACTGGCACTGCAGCAGTCTCTCATTATGGTTATTTATCAGGAGTCCTACCATGACCTTGGACTCCTATATGCCCCAATGCTGCACGCAGAAGTGCATGCCCTCACCAATACCTGCCATACTGCCTACAGTGGGAAGTTGCAATCAGTTATAAGCTGTATTCCCACCTGCAGGGTTTAAATATGGCTGATTTCCTGCCCTTTGCCATGATTGGACAGTTTTGAATATGCCGAGCTAAGCTAAGCTACAGGCAAATCTGCTTAGCTAGGGTTGGCAGTGCTTAAAGGAGCAGGTTCAGTACTGCTTACCAATGGCCAAATCCACTTAGCTGGGCTACTCATTGCTTAGCAGTCATATTTACACAATGCTTACACCTGGTTAGCAGAGCTGTGCAATGCTTAGCATTGCTTATTTTTTACTTTATAGACTATCTGCTGTATGGAATTGATTCATCATTCATTACATATTATAAATTTGTTTACTGTCCCTAACATCCCCCAATGTGCTTTCATTACATTTATTCATGTGTGGCCATACTATATGGGGCACTTGTGTTCATGTGGAGGTTTCACAACTTTATTAAGCTGACACCTAACATCTGGACCTACTACAGTACTCTGGTTAACAAGTATATGTTATTTAGTAGCTAAATATAAAAAAAAATGTTTATGTACTGCTTTCACATGTAAAATGCAAAGTGGTTACAGTGGGAATCGAACCAGTAAAGGCTGCTTACAAAGCATACGCTCTGACCACTACACTATTGCAGTATTCCTTGTGTTGAATGTCTCTTGCTATTTAACCTCTTGTGCTGTTTAAGCTGGACTAAGCGTAGCTAAACAATGGGCACATATGCACAGCTATGCTTAAACTTTATTGCATGTTTAAAAAAAAATATTTGTTGCATTTTTTTATTTGTACCATTCAGAATATCTCTGTAATGCTGAACCTGTTATTCTATCAAGTTTCTGCTTTGTATATTCCTTACTCTGACAGGTTGGGAGGTGTGCACTATATGCTTATGCTAAATGTGTTATTCTATCTACTTTTGGCTTGGTAGGGACGATTGTCCATTATAGCTTTGACCAGATTTCTTACCCTGACAGGTTGGGGTGTTACGAGCATTCTCACTCATTTTATATTGCTGAAAGGCAATTCTGAAGTGCAGGGGGCTTGTGTATTGTGAGAGCTCTGCTCTCAGACAACCCCCTGTGCTTGTACATGGAACCATGTCCGTTTTAGAGCATGGCAGAGTGCCTTCATACATATGCATGGCGCACTGCCATGCTGAACAGGAACGATCCATGCCGTGCAGGAATAACTTATTCCTGCAAGGCTGCTTGCTGAATCCAGGGGAAAGTGTATACATAATATTCAATTCAGCTGATAAAGCTTGCAGTGCCTTCTTTGCCTTCGTGAATCAACTTTTATTTCAACATATAGTAAATTATTAAACTGATCTAACAGTAATGCAATGGGCTGTTTTGATAAAGAAGTACTATGCAATCTGACAAAAAAGAAAACTTTAGATAAAGATATAAGATGTTAGCAAATGGAATGCAAGTATACTCTTACAAAACAGAATTATGTCAGAGTTAAATACTGGTGCACAACTGAATTAATATGTTGTCTCTCAAAAATGTATAGAATGAAAGAGTTAAATTAAGGTACCATATATAGTAAAGTAAAATAATACTACCATTTTACTCAGTAAAATTTTACACAAAGGGCATGGAGAACTGCAATAAAATCCTAGATTACTACCTGCTTGAGTTCATTCAAACATAGATTTTGAATACAATAAAATCTATACACAAAATGTTAACATTTAAAAATGTATGCACATATAGATAACAAAAGAAATGCATTATGGCATATTTTCTCATTCAAAAAGAAATATGATGCTAAAATCTAAGATTCAGACCATTTTGTATGGCAAAATATCTCATAAGCAAACCAGTGCACAGTTGGACATGGATGTATGGCACAAAATGAGATGCACCAAATGCCATGTTCTGGACTGTAGGAGTCATAAGAAGTAATACAAGCAAGTAATTAACAAATAGGCATTATGACCTTTATAGAGCAAGAAATGGAAGCAACAGCAGAGACAATCGTCCAGCTGAAGGAACTAGATAATGAATAATGCAACACATGAAAAAGGAAGATGGTAAAGGAAAGGAGATTATTCTAAATGCAGCCATCTCTGTGTTAGTTGTGGTGAAATCACATAATTAACATCATGTGTCTCAGCAAAACAAAATGCCATCAAAGCAGCATGGGTATTCAGTCAGTCACTGTTCTAACTACTAGGGTGGTATTTGGTAGCACATACAACTGCACCATGGTGCAAGATACACTTCAGCAAGGACATAATAAATAGTGGCCAAAATCAAAACACAGCCATTGTTATGGAATACATTTAAACAAGGTACAGGATATGACGGTGCAGAGATGAAGTATTTTAAATACAAATTTCTCCAATAAAACCTTTTGACAGAGGATGCAATAGTTGGCATTAGTAGTAATCCTTTTATCTAAGGAATATCTCTACCTCTGTTCTGTGATGGCACCTGAAAATCTGCTGTAAACTATCCTATGAGTGATAAATCAATTTGCAAAAATTTTACATGATTTCATCTGCGGGAGTTGCTCACTAGTCAGTGCCCCCTAGATATCCTTTTGTTATGCATTTGAAGTATTTCCTTTGACCACCAAGGAATATCTGGTGATGCCTGAGCTGAGAGTACTACATGTGTTGGAGTAGTTGATACAAGGGATTTGATACACTCTCTCCACTCAGTTAGAGCTAACTCCTGAAACTGATTTCTAATGTTGGTGATTTTTGACCTTATATAAAACACTAATGTTAATCTGCTGGTTCTTGCAAATGATGCATTAAGACATCATTTGCTGTACCTCTCCAGTCTCTTCAGATAATGTCATTAAGTTATCCAAGTTTTATATCCATAAGGAACTGTTGGGATAATAACCAAACAGTATTTTCAGATATTGTACTTTCACCGATTATAATTGGTGAAGATACTCAGAGGCAGTTTCCCAATATATCCTTATATGAATCATGACTTTGTAGATCATTGTTACAGGCAGGAGCATAAATAAGTACTTTGCTGGGCCTTCAGTGTGTCCCTTAACTGTGATTTGTTTAGGATAATTAGCAAAGCTTTTATTTGTGTTAGTGTTGAGTGACTGACCCAAGCTTGTGTTAGCCTCCACACATCTGAACTGAACACTGATGGTCACCTGTGGTGTGTTCATGAACTATGTGGTCATCAGTGTACTGAGTGTAAATAACATATACATCAGAGAAGAGTCTTGCATCTATTTCTACATTTACTATTGGCTCCAGTGAAAAGGACACTTTCTTGTGAGGATAAGGATGACTCCTAGGAAAATGGAACCTACATTTAGAAGAAGGATGACCAGTGATGTGTTCTTGTTAGTCCCCGGTTTATACATTGTATAAGTCTATATAAGAATTATTTAAATTTTAATACCTCTGTTCTCTACCAGTACCTATTTCTTCACTTTGTCTGCATACACTTTTATGCAGTGAAAAATGTCAAATTGTTTTCTTCTTGTTCATATGTAGGAAGTTTTTTGGCTGAGATAAGTTCATGAATAGGGATGGGTAGCTACATATAAGACACATAAAGTCTAAAGAAGACAAAGTAATTAAGTCACTTTCACTTGCTACAATAATCTCTCTGGAAGTTCAGTTTATGAAAAAAGGTCAGGGGAGAAAGAATGCTGGTTAAAAGGCATAATGTGAACAGACATTGTTTATTTGTTTTGGTTTTATTCTAAGTACCAAATATAATTAGTGACCTCAGATAGTACGACTTGATATTTTATTAATTTTATTTTATTTTATTTATATTTTAATGACCAGGTTAGTCCCAGTAGACTATTGCGAGTGGGTCTCATTATTGCGGAGAACTTCCTGTTTGCATTCTAGATGCAGAGGCTACCTGGAGAAACAGGGGGACAGATGCAGCAGAAGGAGACGATGATGTGGTGAAAGAAATGAAGGAGAAAGCAAATACAAAGACCAGAGAATGTGTGCTGGATTCTGAGGATATTCTTCAACAAAACCCGTTTGATGGACATGAGTCAGCAAATGATGGATGTATAATTACAACCCTCCAGTCAGGAGGGCTGCAAAATGATTTACTTAAAGAAACCGTGGTGCAGAGTGAGCAAGAAAATTAAGATGTTTCCTGGGGGGGACATTATGGAGAAAATATAAAAGGAGGATGCAGAGACAATCCTGAAGAATAGTGGTGAGAGGGAAAAGAAAATATATGCACAGAAAGTAAAAGAAGGCAAGAGTAGAGTAGCAGAAAAGAAGAAAATGAAAAACAGAAGTAAATGGTAAGGATTCAAAATAAAGAAGACAAAGAAATGGACAGGTATGAAGTGTGGGACAATTTAATAGCACCTTTGGGTGTAAAAGCACATGTGGTAAGAGCATTTATTCCTATTAAAAAAGAGACATTTTGTGAAATTATATTTGAGACTGTTCTTTCACTGGAAAATATGAAAAAAGAAAGACTGTAACCCACAGAATCTTTATGTGATAAAATAATTTAACAGGGAAACAAAAAAGAAGATTCATGTACAATTTTGAACAGAGGTAGAAAGAGAGATTTTAAAAAGACATTTAAAAGATTTATGTAAAGTATTGGACATTGCAAAAGGTTATGACAAAAGGGGTTTATGGACTGGTGGCTGGGATTGCAATATTGTGTTAAAAATATAAGGAGAAAAAATATACATATACCAAGCATGAAGAATGTGGAGGTGGCTTTTGTAAAATACTAGGGGCAACCCAAAGCATGTTTCTTTTGGGTGGGAGAAGGACATTTGATAAGTAACTGTGACAAAAGAAAATGTTATATTTGTGGGGAAATGAGAAATGATGCAAAACAATCCCCAGGATTCAGCAAGCTCTGCACGGTGTGCAGGAATAGTGCAAGAGCTGCTGCACACAATATGGCCAACGAGCACTCCAGGAATGAACTCCCAGGATGTGCACGAGTGCTCCAACAGTATTCCTGCACAGACACAGCTCCTGTATGCTAATTACCCCATTTGCAGGTGAAAACCATGCAAATGAGGTGAATTAGCGATCCAAGAAGCATGCAGGCGTCTGTGCAGGAATAGTGTAACCTGCAGAAATGTATTCGATTACTAACCGAATACATTTCTGCAAATTACAAAATGGAGGCATGACAGCTCCAAAGAAAGCATGTATTCAATGTAGTAGGCATGCCAATGGCCAAATATATGGCCATTGGCATGGTAAATAGTTGCAAAATTATAAAAAAATAACTTTTATTTTTTTGGCCGATTTCAGCCGTTTAAGCGTAGGGCAGCGGTGCGCAAATTGGGTCGGCCCGAAAATTTTTAAAAAAGCTGGAAATAAGCTTTTAAACAAAATCAGCATTCTGCCATAATAGTCAATGGCATGCAGAAGACAACAACACAATTGAATAGTGGTTGCTAAGGGGGAAGGCTGATTGTCAGTCTTGTAACCATGCATTAGCAGTCAGTTTTATGCAAATGAGGGGATTGATACTGAATCATAGATTTCCCCTCAGTGTTAGCTAGCACCCAACCATGTAAGTGCAGCAACACCATAGTGCAAGCCTAAGAGGTAGATGACCTCATAAGGGGGAGTGTCATGCGTGCTGTAAGCTTATAGGAACTCTGTGGCCTGTGTTTGCCCTTAGCTAAGCACAGCTAAGGAAGGAGGTGTGTCTGAGGCTGCCTAGCAGTGTTTACATTGCCTAAACAGGTGTGCATGCCATGCACTGGGTTTTAAACAAAAAAAAAAACAGGAAATAGCAACTCTGTTCACATCTGAGCACTGGGTATATGCAGCGCACGGTGGGGCTTAAACAGGAAGGCAGTGGGAAAGGAAAACAGCAGTAGGAAGGCAATCAAGGAGAAGTAGCATAGCTGGCAGGTGAAATGTATCAGAATAAGCCAATTACACAGGCAGCAGTGCAGCTCAGGCCAGCACACTATTATAAACTATGCAAACACCTTTCACTCTGTTTTTTCCCACAAACTCTACACCACCGGTGTACACAGATGGGGAAATTTTACCAGACAAAACTAACAAAATGATAGGGGCTACTGTCGCTCTCATACATCAATATGTGGAAGAGGCTGAGGGTGGTGAGGATAAGAATGCCGATGACCAACCCACAGAGAGGAGAAGGAGAAGAGTGTACAGACCCAGGATAACCTACCAGGGGCTACATGAGCTGGAGATAGTGGAGCCCTATAAGGTGGACAAGGACATCCTACAGTAAATTGTTGAGCTGTGCTGGCCACGCCTCACACACAGAACCAACAGAGGGGAACCCATCCCAGTGGATACCAAGTCTGATGAAGCGATCAGTTGTTTGGATCATGAAAGTGCTTACTTTTGTGCAATTAAAGTTCTTTTCTACACTATTCAGTTGTGGTCAGTTCTTTCTCTATTTTCTCTGTGTTGTTGAAGCTTTGAGGTGAAGACTGAGCTTTTACTCAGATGCAGGAATATTTTTCTGCTATGATACCAAGATATGTGTAGGCTTCAGAATACTAGCCACAGGTACTTCCAAAGACCAACTGAAGATATCACGGGGATCTCATAGGCATCAGCATCCAGGGTACTCTACCAGTTCCTGGATGCCATGTCAGCACATGCCAGGGAACACATATATTTCTCCAACACCTGTGAGGCATTGACCAGCAATATGTGTCTCTTCCACCAAATAGCAGAATACCGTGAGGTAGTGGGTACAATAGACTGCATGCACACACACATATCAAAGCATCACCTGCCAAGTGGGGTAGGATCTACATAAACCACAAGGGCTTCCCCTCCATAAACTGGCAGCTCATGTGCAATGCCCAGGGCATTATAATGAATGTGTGTTCTGGCAGCCCTGGAAGCTATCACAACTCCCATGTCTGACATATAACACAGCTGCACCAGAGATTTGCCAGTGGAGACATCCCATATGGCCACCTAGTGGGGGATGCTGGTTTCACACTGGAGCTGTGGCTGATGACACCCATCAGAAATGCACACACACACCTGAATAAGAACTCCATAATGAGGCACATGCACAAATGAGAATCATAATAGAGCATGTGTTTGGAATTCTCAAGTCACGGTTAGAGTGCCTGGACATATCTGGTGGAGCCTTGCAGTACTCTCTAGCTACATGTGCACAAATTTTCATTGTATGTGCCATGCTATACAATATGATCCTGGGGAAACAGCTGCAGCAGAAACAGCACGGGGAAGGGCCACAAAGCCCCACACCATTGCCAAGGCCAGCACAGGCACAGAGTAACTCAGAGGAGGAACAACCTGATCCTGCCCATGTAGGCAGAAGGAGATGTGCCCAGTATGCCCAGGCTTTGGCAAAGAAGCAACGCATAGCACATATACTGACAGAGAAGGAACCCTGGGAATGATACCTCTCTCTGACTTGCACATACAGTAAAAGGGATGCCAAACATGACACTACCTGTGCTTTACCATGTATATGGAGTGTACTATGTGCATTCGACATAGCCAGCACTCCAGCACCATCCTCAGTACTGGCACAACCACATGCAGCTCACTCTTCCTATCAATTGCTGAATGGAGTAGTATGTTCTGCTAGTTGTGGCTATGGTATGGATGTGAGCATGCAAGTGAAACAGGTGGCTAAATGGGATGGCAGCAGATAGTGGACATCTACATGGGCAGCATATAATCCATAACAAATACTGGCATCAACAAAGTAGGCAGTACTAGACAAGGTGACAAATCCCACTGCAGTATATGCAGTGGCCCAAATGTGTGTCCACAGGGCACACACATGCATGGCAGTGAGGTTCACATACCCAACAACAGCCTCAGCCAGCAGGACAGGTGTAGATGACCATAAAGAAAGGCTGTGCTAAGGCCTCCAATTAATGGCAATGGATAACAGCCCCCCTCCAGACCTACACAGACAGACTACAACAGGTCAGGCTGTTGTATGTTAGTTCTGCATAGTATGAAGTCTGAAACTGAAATGTAGGTCAACAAAACCTAAGATCTGTACTCTACTGATATGCCTCTAGTCTGCATGATAGGTCAGAATACAAAACGAAATGGAAGCCAACAGAGTGCCTGAAATGCCAGTACAGTCATAGCAAATGTTTACAGTTGTCAGGTGTGCCCCCCCAATCCTATGTTGAAATGCAGTAACATGTACGAGTGGGGTTAATAACAGTGGAGCACAGATTACCTGAGCTGTCTCAATTTATAGGATAGATTGTTGCATGTGTACAATATGCAGGGCTCTGTGTGTTAGGTTGTTGTGTGTTGTATATTGTGTGGAAGTGGTCAGCATGTAGGCATGGAGGGTTGTGTCCCAGTGGCCTATGGCCACTACTGTTGATGACAGGGCCATGTACTGATAACTGCAGTGCCAACTACAATGCATCCCAGCAAGAACCATATCAGCAGTCATCCATACTCATTGTTCAGATGTCAATATCTGTCACCATCTGAAAGATGGACATGCCATGAATGTGGGCCCAAACATACACACAGTACACAGGTGGAAGTATCCCAGACAGTGTATATAAAATGTAACTATCAGCTGCACACACCTTTGAAATTGCACATACAGGTAAGCAGCACGTTAGTTGTCTGTGTAGTACAAAATACTGATGTATTCTGGCCAATCACTGGCAGACCACAAAAGGCACAGTTATGAAGTAATGAGAGGATGCCTATGTCCCTGCACAAGGCAGCATAAGGGGAATATCCCAGGTATATCTGTGAGTCAGCTGCAAGAAGCCTCTATAACTTTGGCTAAAACAAGATATCCCTGAATTATGTACTCAGACACTAGCCACCCCACAACACTAGGCCCCCCAAGCACAAGCCTGAAAAATGGAAACACACAACAGAACACACTGTGAACTTAACACACTGCCAGAAAGTGTTAAAGCAGAAAAGCAGCAGTGAGCCTTTTTTAAAAAAAGAAAACTAGAAAAAAAAGTTTAAAGAGCAAGAAAAGAGTTTAACTGCAACAAGTTATCATAAACAATAAGGGTGGACAATTTCCAGCACATTTTCACACAGTGAAAACTAGCCTCACACACAGTGGACAGTAGTGCTAAAAAACACAAAGTAAAAAAGAACAATAAAAAACAAAGAAAACCAGAACAAAATATGTTATAGTAGGATTAAGTTTATTGATGTCCTTCCTTGTAGCTCGAGTTTGCTGGAGTGTCCTTCCTTCGCCGATAAGCTCACTGTAAAATGGCTGAACACTCACAACTGAGCTTCTTAGGTAACAGAAAGTTGAACCCGGGGACAGTTTTAAAGAAAGAACTCTCAAAGAACCAATGAGGTGCTTAGTCTAAGCTGTAGTCCAGGAGACCTCAGTCAGCCAATGACCTCAAACAAGTCTCTCTCACTGAAATGCCTAATGGCTTTGGCTAAAACAAGATGTCCCTGAATTATGTACTCAGACACACAGCCTCCACAAACACTAGGCCCAAATACAAGCCTGAATATGGAAATGCTACAAATATCCACACTACTTAGAACAAACTGCAGAAGTGTTACTCCCAGCTGAAAAGCAGCAGTGAGCCTTTAAATGAAAGTTTTAAACAGCTAAAGGAGCCACTAGAAAAAAAGAGTTTAACTGCAACAAGTTATCATAAACAAACAACCCAACAGATGCTTAATAAGGGTGGACAATTTCCAGTTAATACCTCACACACTACACAGTGAAACTAGCTAAAAATACACAGTACACAAAGTGCTATAAACAACAAAGAAATAAAGAACAAAATAAACAAAACCAGGATACTTAATGTTTATATATGTAGCTCGAGTTTTTGCTGAGTGTCCTTCGATAAGCTCACTGTAAAATGGCTGAACACTCACAACTGAGCTTAGGTAACAGAAAGTTGAAACCTGAGACAGTTTTAAGAAAGAAATCTCAAAAGAACCAATGAGGTGCTTAGTCTAAGCTGTCCAGGAGACCTCAGTCAGCCAATGACCTCAAACAAGTCTCTCTCACTGAAATGCCTAATGGCTTTGGCTAAAACAAGATGTCCCTGAATTATGTACTCAGACACACAGCCTCCACAACACACTAGGCCCAAATACAAGCCTGAATATGGAAATGCTACAAATATCCACACTACTTAGAACAAACTGCAGAAGTGTTACTCCCAGCTGAAAAGCAGCAGTGAGCCTTTAAATGAAAGTTTTAAACAGCTAAAGGAGCCACTAGAAAAAAGAGTTTAACTGCAACAAGTTATCATAAACAAACAACCCAACAGATGCTTAATAAGGGTGGACAATTTCCAGTTAATACCTCACACACAGTGAAACTAGCTAGAAAAAATACACAGTACACAAAGTGCTATAAACAACAAAGAAATAAAGAACAAAATAAACAAAACCAGGATACTTAATGTTATATATTGTAGCTCGAGTGTTTGCTGTCCTTCCTTGATAAATAAGCTCACTGTAAAATGGCTGAACACTCACAACTGAGCTTCTTAGGTAACAGAAAGTTGAAACCTGAGACAGTTTTAAGAAAGAAATCTCAAAAGAACCAATGAGGTGCTTAGTCTAAGCTCAGGAGTAGTCAGTCAGCCAATGACCTCAAACAAGTCTCTCTCACTGAAATGCCTAATGGCTTTGGCTAAAACAAGATGTCCCTGAATTATGTACTCAGACACACAGCCTCCACAAACACTAGGCCCAAATACAAGCCTGAATATGGAAATGCTACAAATATCCACACTACTTAGAACAAACTGCAGAAGTGTTACTCCCAGCTGAAAAGCAGCAGTGAGCCTTTAAATGAAAGTTTTAAACAGCTAAAGGAGCCACTAGAAAAAAAGAGTTTAACTGCAACAAGTTATCATAAACAAACAACCCAACAGATGCTTAATAAGGGTGGACAATTTCCAGTTAATACCTCACACACAGTGAAACTAGCTAGAAAAAATACACAGTACACAAAGTGCTATAAACAACAAAGAAATAAAGAACAAAATAAACAAAAACCAGGATACTTAATGTTATATATTGTAGCTCCGAGTTTGCTGAGTGTCCTTCCTTCGATAAGCTCACTGTAAAAATGCACTCAGCTCACCCCACCATCATCCACAGGTTTATCACAGGTCATATCCCTGCTGTTGGGAATGAGTACAGCATGACCCCCACTTCTGTATGGGAATACCCACAGAATGCAGCATGCTGAAGACATGTCCTATGCAGGTGTGTCCCTACCCAAGCTGTAAGCAGCACCCTGCCAGCATCAAGACCAATGGATTAATATGGACAGGAACTATTGCCATTAACACCTTGCACACTTACCCTGTCACCCCAGGGGAATCCAGTGGTTCACAGCCTGGGACTGTCAGAGTGATGTAATGCACTTTCCTGCTACAGATGGCCTGTATCACTACCAAATGCCTACAGTCATCTGTCAAAGGCCAGTGCCTCACCCATACTGCCAATGTATGTTAACTAATGGGGTCCAAAATAGCAACATAACATAGTCCACAGAACACAAATGCAAGACCATGTCGACAAATCCCAGTAGCATGCCCAGCATGTCCTACTGCATGAACTGTGGACCAACCCCTAAATAATGCTGGGATGAAGGGACAGCTATAGGGATACTTTGCAGATATCACTCGCATAATGTTAGGAAGAGGATAGAATAACAGAGTGGGGGTGTAGAAGCATGAACGCCATAGAATGTGTGAAGTCTGAAACTCTGATGTGTGCCCATACTACCCCTGCCTACAAACACAGTAATGGGTGGCTACAAACCCACTCATAAACCACAATGTGTAGGGGAACTGACCAGATATATGAATCTTGCCTCTGCGTAACCTGGGTGAATCTGTACAGCTGAGAGGTATGGCCACAGTAGGATATGGCCATTCTGTTATGTCGATAGATGTACAAGCAGGGGATCCTCAGCCACCACAGTACCAAGGTGCTGGACCATTTACACAGATCCATCAACAAGTGTCTGCAGCTACCCCTCCAGAATGGCATGAATGTGCAAGAATATGTAGGCTGCAGACCACAATACTGGACACAGCTTCATTCATCTTGTATATCCCAGGAAATAACTGTGAGCAAATAAGTATATCTGTCGGTATTTGATGACATAATATATCACAGTGTAAAACAGTCTGAATATCTCTGCTAACACCAACCATGTAACACAAGCAGCACAGACAGTAATAGTTACAGTATCCCACTATCTGTCGCCCATTGTGACTCCATATTGTCAACCTATCTTCAGATATCTTGCAGAAACAGGTTGCCAGCTCTAGGTGTAGAACACAAAATCCTGCACTAGAGTAAAACCTACCTGGAATAGATTCACACACTCAATACAGAAGGTTATACTGGGCATGCTTCTACACTTAGAGAAATGAAGCCCATATCTGACAACAACAGTGGACTATACATATCTGTCAGTTGCAGGTGTCTGTGCACACACACCACATTGCACACCATTCATGCTTTGCACATGCATTGGATGGGAATACTCACACATATCCAAGGCCAACACACTATAATAGGTCAAACATACACACACAGAGATGTGGGGAAGAGAGAGGCAGACAGTGACAAAGAGATTGCCATCATGAGTCTTGTCCCACCCACCACACATCCAATTGGCCAATATCACATGATGTGTCGATGTCAATCACTGTAGACATTTGCTTTTGTAGCCCTTGGCCCTATAGTGTCTGTGGTGCTTGTGATAACTGTGTAACATGATAGTACAAATCAGTATTCATCTAGCATGTGTATACCCAGTCCTGTCAAATGTAAAGTTGTGTGTGACTGAGTGTTGTATGTATGTTCCCAGAGGAATGGTTTATGGCCCATTCACACACACTGCACTTCCCATAGCCCATGTTAGCACTCATGCTGATGCCAGTCTCCTTGAAATAACCCTCTGGCCAATTATCAGCCCCATAATCTTTGTGGCATGTGCGATAACTGTGTAATGCTGTAGTGTAACATACTAGTTAGGTAGGAATTCTAATCTCAGATATGGTAACTGTGAAACTCTGTGTGTGTGTGTGTAGATATTAATGATTTTGAGGGCATTCACAGTCACTACATCTCCCATTGTCTTACTTTAGCAAGCCTGCTGATGTCAGTCAAATTGAAATATCCCTTTGGAGAATGGCTACCTTATAAGCTCCGTGGTGCATGTGACAACTGTGTAATGCTAAAGTATAGCATACTTGTCGGGTAGGAGTTCTAATCCCAGACATGGCAACTGTGAAATTCTGTGTTTGTGTGTAGAGATTAATGATTCTGAGGCCATTCACAGTCACTACACCTCCCATTGCCCTACTTTAGCAAGCCTGCTGATGTCAGTCACTTTGAAATACCCCTTTGGATAAAGGCCAGCCCTATAAGCCCTGTGTTGTGTGCCATACATGCAGAGCAATGTAGAAGCAGTAACTACACAGGTATGCATTTGAATCCCATCTGTGGCAAGTGTTTGTGTGTGTACATATCTATGTGTGCATCTCAAAGATTTTGGCCCCATTTACAGCCAGTACACATATCAGACCCTGACTTTAGCAGTCCTGCAAATATCATCCACCTTACAATTACCTGTTGCCAACCCTAAACCATGTCAAGTCAGTGGTGCATGTGGTAAATGCATAACACAATGATCAGTAAAGATTGTTAGACAGAGGTTTGAACCTCACCCTTGGCAAATGTAAATGTGTGATTAGGGTAAAATTATTTTTGGGATCTATCACTCAATGCCAGTATTTACAAGGGCTGGTGATATTCCTCACCTTAGAAGTACCTTGGGACAACAACAATCCAATAAGCTCTGTGGCACATGCGATAAATGTGGTACACTGTAGTAGCAATATATAGCTAGGTAGGGGACTGAATCTCAGTACTGGCAAGTGTGCGTGTGTCTGTTTGTCATCAGTATCCCATGTGGAGGCTGCTGTGATTGTGTAATAACAAGATGCATTGCGGGGCAGTTATTGCTAAATTATTATATTGAGGACCTACTATATGTTACAATGTCCACCTTACAAGGACCACAGATGTCAAACACTAGAGAGGCTGGTGTAGAAAATCCATAGCCCTACATGTGACATTATGGATTGGTGAACAATATAGGCAACCCTTGTATTACTGAGAGAATACTCTCCACCCATGTCTCATGCACAAACACACTTGGCTAGGAAACACCACTATATTGGTAGTTTCCTGCATATTGCCTCACAGATAGTAACCACGCTGTGATTGCAGTGGACTACATGCCTGTTGACCACAACAGTGCCACTGACATCACAAAGTACTGTGATGTGTAACATCTCTTGACTGAGTGTGTGTTATCTAGCAAATAAAAGGACATGACACCCTGTTCCATCCCTACAGTAGGCAAATAAATGCTTACAGTGGTCCTTTTGCTGTGTTCTCCACTGGACACCTGCAGCAACTGTAGAGTCTGCAAATGTAACCCACAAAGGGAATACCATGCCTTATACACATGCCCTCTATGGACAGACGCCACTAACTCCAAGCAAGCAGGACCTCAGTGCCATAGCCAGGTCTCCTCAAATGAGGTCAGGAATGCTACACAGAGGATACCAATCTGTCCACACAACATGCCCCAGAGACCTCAAGTACATTTACTCATATTAAAGAACATATGTGTGGGACATGTGCACAACCCAGACACTGTCCATGTTATGGAATATAGATAACATACATGGGAAGCAGTGCACATCACTGGCCACCCACAATAGTAACCCAGATGACTGGATGGTGAATACAATACCCACCTGTGGGGACCACTCCAGGGACTACACCCCGGAGACACACTGGAGACCATTGTCATGTGGCCTGATGCCAAGGTATTCCCTTTGCCTAGCCTTGTACAGCCATCAGGCCCATTCACTTACTACACACCTGAGAAGCAATGAACCTATGCATCTTAGTACTGGCAAGTGTGTGTGTGTGTGTGTGTGTGTGTGTGTGTGTGTGTGTGTGTGTGTGTGTGTGTGTGTGTGTGTATGTATGTGTGTGTGTGTGTGTGTGTGTGTGTGTGTGTGTGTGTGTGTGTGTGTGTGTGTGTGTGGAGATTAATGATTTTGAAGCCATTCACAATCACTACACCTCCCATTGGCCTACTTTAGCATGCCTGCTGATGTCATTCACCTTGACATAACCCTTTGGCCATATATCAGCCATATCAGCTTTGTGGTGCTTGGGATAACTGTATAACACTGTAGTGTAGCAAACTAATTAGGTAGGGGTTCTAATCTTGATCCTGCCAGCTATGCTGATATGTGTGTCTTTCCCTGACAGAGTGTGTGTGGGTCTCTATTCAAACCTGCTTTTGTGGACATTCACATGTACTACACTTCCCTTATCCCATCTTTAGCACTGTTGCTGATGTCACCCACCTTCAAAGATACCTTTGGACAGCTCTCCAATATGTAAGCTCTGTGGCACGTGCAATAACTGCATAGCCCTGTAAGTATGAAACTCAGTACTGGTAAGTGTGTGTTTGTGCATGTCATCAGTACCTGTGTGGGTGATGGGGTGAGTGTGTACTGACAGGATCCATTGCAGAGTGGGTTTTGCTATATCATAATATTGAGGACCTATATGTCCCATTGTCTACATTACAAGGCCAACAGTTTTCAAACACTGTAGAAGTTGTTGTAGACAATCCTCAGCCATAAATGTGTACAGCCATGTGCAATTACTATGTGACAGTATGGATTAGTAAACAATATACGCAAGCGTTATAATGCTCAGATAACACTCTCCACCCACGGATCATACACAAATATGTTGGGCTCAAACTCTCTTACACCCTTCCTTTCTTACTTTGTCTCTGTCTGTCTCTCTCTCTCTCTCTCTCTCTCTCTCTCTCCCTCTCTGGTGGATGTGGAAAAGTACACCTGTTTTGCATAGGCAGCAGCAGGAGGTTTGTAAGGAATGCTTATGATCAGCTGATGGCCTGGGCATGAACTGCAGTCCCCCACTTGCTAATTGCATGTGGAATAGCTGTGGTATCATTCCTATAGCCAGTTGCATGGAAACACACTCCTTTAACTAAGCACTTCATGTGGGTGTTGGCCCTTTTCTTTCGCAGGATGCATGTGGGTGTTTGACAAACAGCATCACAGAGGGTAGTTGGAAATACCTCTTACAACATACACAGTGGAGACAGGCCAACAAACAGGAGGGGGATGTTCCAGATATTGGGATAGAATAAAAGTATTGCTGTTCTACATTTGAAGTAATGGTTTAACAGGGTTTGTGTGGATGTTGCTGTTCTACATGATTTAAACTCTGGCATGACAGTGTTATGTGGTTGAGGAAACTCTCACCTGTAGGGCTATCTGCAGACTGTCCAGAGTTTGGAGTCTTACATGTGTTGTGTTACTCACACATTTCCTATCTTTAGATGTGCAGTAGCCTACTCTGATGATTGCAGTCAGTACATGGTGACATCCATGTGAGTTACTGACTTCATATCCCTCAGAAGGGATATGTCACAACAAACCCTGTTGCACCAGGAAATTCCTCAGATTATCACAGCAATATGTCAATGATGCTGTGTTTGTGCCTCTGTCCCCCAAGTCTGTCACCCTTTGTCCATTTGTCATGCAGTAAGAGGTGCATATGTAGAGTACATCATTACTTACTGACATCATACCTGATAACAAGCCGGTGAGATATCAGACTGCTAAACATGTTATGTATAGTAGGCCTCATATCTAACGACAAAACATGGACATTCTGTTGTAGTGTGTACAGTGGTGAGCTCTGTGTACTTATGGTGATTGCTGACAGAGTGTGTATTGTGAATATGTTACTTGGCCTGTATATAGACTGTGGTAGATGTCATTGTTCTTGGTCATGTTCTATCTGATGTTGCATGCTGCTCCAGTTTATGGTACCCTATCAGCATACATGTTTGTAGGGCCAGACTGACACATGCCCCTACCACAATCAGGCATCAGACTACACTATGTATTGCAGGGTTACTGTGTGAGTGGATCATATGAGGGTGATGTTGTTCACACAGTACATATACTGTAATATTACTTAGGCTTACCATAATGTGACTGTGTTCAGATTGGTTGTGGGTATGCACTTTCACACTGCTGTCTGTTACCCCATGCTGCTATATGCCTGTAGTGCCTGCTATAATTGCAAGTACATCTGCATTCCCCCATAGGAAACTTGGGACAGTGTTGTGGCATTCTGCCTGTAGTTTGCACAGTGGCTTGTGACATGCATAACAGCTCAATGTATTTACCCAGTGTGATGTTATGTCCAGATATTTGTCAGATGTACTGTTGCCTGGCCACCATAACTGTTGTGTATTTCTAAAAAAGAAGCAGGATGGTGTAAAGATGTATGTCACTAAGTAGTGGGAAGTATGTGGGCTTGGGACCTCTGCTCCTCTGGTTAATATGTGTTAGGACAGACAGGAGTGTGTGAATGCATCAACTGTGTGAGCTTATCTATTCCAGTATTTTTGTTATATCCTCATTTACATGGCTGTAAACATCTACCTTGTTAGGCGTGGTCCACATATCTTGCACTAAGGAGTTCTGTGTATACCTCTGCACTGACCAGATTGTGGCAGACTGTCCAAGTTTATTGGTCATATCTCTACTGTATTCCACGGGATCATTACTGTGATTTGTGTGGCACTTCACTATGATGATCTTATGTTGTCTGTTAGTAACTGATGGCGTACATGTCAGTATCAGAAGTGACTTCTCACACAACATGCCTGTTACTGTAGCAACATTCCACATTTATACCTGAATACTTATACATATACACACACACACATACATATATATATATATATATATATATATATATATATATATATATATATACACACACACACACACACACACACACACACACACACACACACACACACACATATATATATATATAATGTATATATATATATATATATATATATATATGCAAATATATATACATATATTTTATATATATATACATATATATATATATATATATATATATATATATATATATATATATATTTATATATGCATATACATACACACACACATATATATATATATATATATATGTATATATATATATATATATATATATATATATATATATATATATATATATATATATATATATATATATATATATATATATATATATATATATGTACATATATATATATATATATATATATATATATATATATATATATATATATGTACATATATATATATATATATATATATATATATATATATATACCCAAGAAAAACCAGAATCATCACTCCAAGTAGTCAAGAACCAGACTCAGTAGTATCAAATAAAAACGTTTAATTCCACAACAAGAAAGACTCAGTAGTAACACAGTCAGTCAAGCACTTTCCTCATCCAATATTTCTTCAGAACTGTGTAATACATCATTGACATTCCTTAAATAAGCAGCCCCCCCCCCACTTAACACACTAATTAAACTTTAAAAACGTACACCCTAAAAAATCATTCTAAAACAGCAATCCATAATAAATAAATACAATTTTGAACTAGTACAAAGTGTTTGACAAGTATGGTGTTTAATAACACCAATACTATAACTTAGTAGCCCTATGTTTCAACTCTGGCTTGATACAAATGTGGTCATTAATACCAGGGGCTACAAGTGGCATTTAAATGAATTTGCCATTGCATTTCAGCCCTATCCAATTTGTTGGTCTAATCACCCCCTCTAATGTCCATACCTCCCACCTCCAAAATGCTAAAATGGAAAAAGTGGTCAGGATTGAGGTTAATATGCCTGAATAGTGCATTATTGGTATCCCTTTTCCTAATACTATATAGGTGTTCATAAATTCTTCTCCAAAACCTCCTTTCCATTTTATCTATATAGAAATTGTGACAGCCCTGGCATACAGCAATATAGACTACACCATTGGTGTTACAAGTTCCTGTGGCCAACCTAACTTCAAAGTCATTGGAACCTAATCAAACAGTAGGGCATGAGATAATGTATTTACAATACTCGTATGCCCCACATTTGGTAGTTCCCTTAATATTCTTGTTCTTACTCTCAATAGGATGTTCTAACAAGTTTTTCAAATTCCTCTTGGTCCTATAGGAGAAAATGGGTACCTCGCCTAAGACAGCCATCAATTCTTGGTTCACTTTAAATAAAACCCAATTTTTCTCTATTATCTCTCTAATGAGGTTCAAAGTGTCCCCAAAGGTCAGAATCATAAAATAAGAGAAGTTATTATTTTGTTGGTGAGTGACTTCAACTTCCTTATTCTGGCTAACCCCAAGTAGAGGTTTGTACCTATTACCCCATTCACTTGTGACTTGCTCGCCAATGGTAACCACAGAATCTGACGGGTACCCCCTGGCTACAAACATTTTGATCAGTTTGTCCATTTCCAACTTAACTGTGTCAAAGTCAAAGCACATTCTGGCTATATGTACCATCTGACCTTTCACTATATTCCTTTTCACAAAGTGGGAGTGACAACACGGGAACTCAAGATAGTCATTTAAGAAAGTGGGTTTTCAGTAAACACTAGACCGAAAACACTTCTTATTTGAGTCCTTCCAAATAAAGATATCCAGGTACTTAATCCTAGAGCTATCACTGTTACCAGTAAATTTAAAATAATCCCAAAGATTATTAAGAAGTTGGTATGTTGGTCCCCTACTTTCCAAAGAATGAAAAGATCATCCAAGAATCTTAAATACACCACTCAAGAGTCTTTAAATGGACTTTAAAAATGAACTCACTTTCCCAATGGTACATGACTAAGTTTGCAAACAAAGGTGCACAACTATTACCCATTGCTATACCATTTGTCTGGCAGAAAAACTCCCCACCAAAACTAAGAAAATTGTTCATCAAAATAATCTCCATTAACACCATGATAAAATTGACCATGGTGTTCCCCAAATTAGTTTTCTCAACTAGTACCTCATGAAAATATTCCAAGCCTAACTCATGGGGTATAGAAGTGAATAAGTCCACAGCATCAACTGTAGAAAAGCTAACCTCCTCATTGTAAAGTTCTCCTTTTATCCGACCCAAAAACCCCAAGAGTCTACTAACATATGGTCAATATGGGTTAAGGATTTCCTCACCACCCGGTCAACAAAAACCTCTAATGAGTAGGAAATACTGTTTTGGCAGGAGATTATAAGTCTGTATGGGGGATTATAAATATTTTTATGGGTTTTCGGAATACCGAAGGCCACTGGAATTGTTGGATGTTCATTATACAAAAAAATGGTAGGTTTCTTCATTAATAACTCCCTGAAATAGAGAGTCTTCCAGTGTCATTTTTATTTTCCTATAAGTGATGTTTATTTCATTTCTAGAAACACACTGGTATTTATTCTCATCCTGTAACATACCAAATATTTTGTTGTTATAATCTTCAGTGTTAACAGTAGTCATCCCCCCACCTTTGTCCGGTTTCATAAGTCTCAAACTAGACTTACTTCTTAGTTCTTCTAACAGTTCTTTTTCTTTTCTAGTCAAGTTGAACTGTTTATGTTTATGTTGTTTCAACATTTGATATATCTCCTGGCAACATATCTTGCCAAATGTCCCTATAAGAGGGTGTGGAGGTGGATTATAACAGCTCTTCTTTTTTTAATTTTTCTTTCCATTATATGAAGGGTTATCCCTAAACAGATATTTCAAGTTCATCTTTCTAGTGAAAATTTTAAATTCAATTAAAGCAGTACAAACATCCTTCTTCCTAGATGGTACAAATTTTATGCCCTTCATTAAAAACAAAAAAGGTCTTTACTTACTTCAACACCTGCATAGTTGAAAATATTAAACACCCGGTATGTGTGTAGGACTCCCCCAAATGAAGTAGTAATCTCATCTGCTTCACTCACTGTTGTATTATCACAAGCAGGAATATCTAGTGGTAACTGTTCTTCCTCCATTGTTTCTGATTCCTGTAAGTGTTCACACTTCCCCCTCCCTGTTGTCCTCAAAAAATTATCATTCCTAAAATTGTTTTTATTTTGAAGTCTTTCGGCCCTCCTTAGAGGGGGGATATTCTTGGTCGTATGTAGTATCCCTACCACCTTCCCTTTCAGTAGAGTCTGGCCTAATTTTATAGCTATCAACCCTCTGGTTGCCTACATTGTCATCCCCCACTTCAGTGTAAGTTTTAGGCAAAGGGTAAGCTAAATTATTAGCATATTCAAATTCGTCCCTCAACAAATTCTTTTTCCTTTCTCTATTGTTCCCCACATAATGTTCAACCTTGTCAAACACTATTATATTTGCCCAAAAAATTATTAAAATTAACATCATTCAAAATAATTTCATTCTACTATGGAAGAAAGGTTAGTCACACTTGAACAGAAGTTAACTAAAGTTCTGAACCTTCAGTGTGACGATGCTTATTTAACTGAGTGTGTGGCCAAGCGCAGGGTCCCTAAGGGACTGCGTGTTTTTAGATTTCCCAATGGAGTAAAAAAGGGACAGACTGAGTGTGAAGAACTGTTACAAATGTTTGATCACCATGATATTGAACTAATGGAATTTATTGTTAGGGTTAACAAGAAAAAGACTGATAAGTTACTAGCTGAAATTGATAATATGAATGAAATTGTTTTGAATGATGTTAATGGAAAATGGCAAATGGCCTTGATTCACCATATGGTTAACAAGTGATGACACTCCACCCATCTCCTTTTGCTGATGTCCTCCTGATTCTTCAAACTTAGGAGTAGCTGAGTGTTGAACTGCCTGTTGTAGTTCAGAAACCTTGTTCATCAAGGTTAAAATAAGCTGCAAAATATTGCTGTCAGCCACCTCCACTCGCTGACTGCAAGGGAATGACATAGACTCAAATTCGTCCTCAAACACCAGAGATAAACGGTTCCTTTCCATTCCAGCCACAACCATAAAGCAGAGTCTCGAGCTGGCCCAGTACACCAAGAAATCACCAAGAACAACAAAATGGTGTACTGAGTAGAAAAAATGCACCAAGAAAAACCAGATTCACCACTCCAAGTAACCAAGAACCAGACTCAGTAGTATCAAATAAAAATGTTTAATTCCACAGAAAGAAAGATCCAGTAGTAATACAGTCAGTCAAGTGCTTTCGTCATCCAAGACTTCTTCAAAACTGTGTAATATATCACTGACACTCCTTAAATAAGCAGTTCCTCCCACTTAACACACTAATTAATCTTTAAAAACATACACCCTAAAAAATCATTCTAAAACAGCAATATATAATAAATAAATACAATCTGTACTAGTACAAAGTGTTTACACTTTTATACAGTGTTTATATATATATATATATATATATATAGATATATATATATAGACATATATATATATATATATATATATATATATATATATATATATATATATATATATATATATATATATATATAGAGAGGTCTAGGACTATATATATATAAATATATATATATATATATGGGTCTAGGACTATTCATCGAAAGCACATTTCACTGAAACTCAAATGACTGTGCACAAATCACTGAAAGCTCAGCTCACTGAAAACACAATTCACTGAAACACATTTCACTGAAAGTTATATATGGCCTTTTCCCCACTGTAGTGCGACCCTGGGGTTAGTATAGATATTAAGGGGGTGTGGGGAGCACCGCCACCCACATTGGTGAGTGTGGGGGGAATAGTCCACCACATAGTTTGGATATATATTATGTTCAGAAAAGAGCTATTTATTGCAATTGCAAGTATTCATGTATATAGTTCAAAATATTTAAAATAGGTGAGGGGCTATGACCCCCAACCCCCCTTACTATCTATACTAACTCCAGGGTCACACTACAATGGGAAAAAGGCCATATATAACTTTCAGTAAAATGTGTTTCAGTGAAATGTGTTTTCAGTAATTTGAGCTTTCAGTGAATTGTGCACATTCAAATGTGTTTCAGTGAAATGTGCTGTCAGTAAATAGTCCTAGACCTATATATATATATATATATATATATATATATATATAAATCAATATACAGATATATATAAATATGTATATAAATATATATGTGTAGATACATGTATACATATTTCTACATACATATGTCTATATATATATATATATATATATATATATATATATATATATATATATATATATATATATATCCATATCCTTGTTATGTGTAAACATGACTGTTGTATATACCTTCATAGATGCATCACACTATATTTATTTGATATGTGTATTTTTAGATATAACATACTTGATTCAACACTATCACTAACAAGTACTACACAATTGAAGAAGTCAAAACAGTTGTTCAATACTATTCACTATGTGTACTGACAGATATATTGGAAAAAAAACAACAACCATCTTTGTAGCTGTGATGGCTTAGTGGTTAACTGCTGTGACTATAGTGTAGAGGGTCCTGGGTTCAAGGGCTGTTTATTTTCTTGCTAGGCAGAACAAGGACTGCTGGATACAGAGTGGTTAAGTGAGTTTGTGTGTGGTTGCCCAATGGTAAGTGCTGTTAATGTACGGTTAAACAAGTAGGCGCTTACACCATGTAGGTTCGCTTACCAGTGCGTAAATCTGCTTAGTATTTACATTTAAGCAATGCTTACTCCTGCTAAGCATAGCTTAGCCTTTGCAACCAGTGATCACATTCCAGGCTGAGAAAATAGCAGGGTAATGCCATCTTTAATAAGTGTATTTAATTCCATGTACATAACATGCTTCCATGTGTTGTCATCACAGTAGCAAGGGGTGTGAGTATACTGTCTGGGACACCTGAGTATTTATGGCTAGTACAATATTTTCCTTTTTTATGTGTTTCATACATGGGTAGTATCCCAGGTTATATGCAGTCACACTTGCATGTATTGTATCATTACTTTACTACTGCTAACAGTGCTTTCTCAAGTAAGAGTAGATTGCAAATTGTAGTACTGAAACCATACACACCTGCATGCAAAGCTGGACTCTGAGTACTGACTACTGTGTTCTTGATATGTGAGATGTGTATTATTAAGTACTTGCTACTGGATATTGATCTGATATGTGGATATTAACTGTAGACTACTATGTGTATAGGACATGTCATTGAGGGCTGCTATCATGTAGTAATGGCATACCTATCAGTGTCAGATGTCTTTCTGTCAAAACATTAATCCTAATGCATAACCTGCTGGCTAGCTGATTTCTGTCTGTCCTCTGTATAGATGGCAGATATCAGGTATCTATCTTGGATGCTCACAGGCAATCTGTGGTTGACAGACACTGACATGTCTGCCCAGCCGTGTTATGAATGCCACAGCCAGGAAACCCCACCCTGTATGCAGTACATGCCATGGATACCTCAACTAGACTACCAAGTCAACAGAACATGTTTGGCTACAGGTCTCCAACCCAGACACTGGCCATGTTATGTAATATATGTTGCATACATGTCAATTGGAGCACCTCACTGGTCCTCTGCAAGAGACAATGAGATGATTGGATGTTGTATTTAACTGTCACCCTGAGGATCACTCACATGGCATCAGTTGATGGCCTGCTGACAAATGTCAGGTGGCATGATACCACTGTACGTACACACTTCCCCTACTCTTCTCATCTCATCATGGACAATATCCTGGTAAACACCTAGGAACACCTGCACCTTTGGACCCCAGTACTGACAAATGTGTCAGTGTGCAGTGCTGAGAATAACAGTATCTGTGTGTTTGTAAACCTGCAGTTGATAATGCCTTGAGGACCTTCTCACAAACTGCACCCCCATTGCCATAGTTAGACATGGCTGCTGCTGTAATGGACATTAAATGCACCTTGTTGCACTCTTCACCCTATGGGCTACCTGGAGCTTGCAGTACCACCACAGCACTGTTGTACAAATGGGTAGATAAGCATGGGTTACCCTCTGAGTCCTGGCAAGTGTGTGTATGTGTTTAAGTATGTATATTTGTAGGATACAGCATTCTGAGGCCACATTCTCCAAATACAATACACCTGGTCGTACAGTATAAGGCATACAGTATAAGGCATAGTGATGTTGCTGACATTAGGTGAACCATGACAAACCCTCACTCTACTATCCCTGTGGCATGTGCAATGAACGCATATCCCTCTAGTAGCACTGATGAGATAGACAAGGGGTTGTATTGCAGTCCTAGTCAATGTGTGATTGTGGGTATGTCAGAGTATTATGGGTTTCAGTGAGTAAAATATCCAATGTGGGGGTGTGGGTGCTGAGTATGCTGTCTTTACACCATGGTACCCCCAGTAGATGTCCCAAGGTTCACTGTATGAGGACCACTGTCACCATCAACCATACTATCCAGCCCAATGATGCATGTGCTGTGTGCAAATTATCTGTTACAGAATGGACTCACTGACAAGGTAGTTAGCACTGATAAACCCAGGTCTCTCAGATGTGTCTATGACTGTTATGTGTTTGTCAATGTGTATATGACAGTATGGCACACTATCTATTGTCCATTAGCACCCAGTACATCCCCCATTACTATACTGTACAAGGCCTGGGAATGTTCCTCACTTAACAAGAAACTCGGGACACACCTCATCCTAAATCCTGTGTAGTGTGTGCAATTAAGGCCAAACACATTAGTAGCAATAAGTACCTAGGTAGACGTTCTACTTCAGTTTGCAGAATATGCATGTCCCAAGAACTGACTGGCAAATGCTAACATTTCAAAGTAATCATGTCATGGAAATTCATTCCATCAACACTAGCAGTAGATGTATAAATGCCCTCTTCACCACTGTATAGCTGTACAGTGATACTGGAGTTGGTATATATAGTTGGCTGTCGATGTTGTGGACACAGCCATCCTCATTGGGGTTATTGTTGCATCTATCCCTACTCTTAGTCTGCTGTAATACTGTACAGTGTATGTTAACAGGTTAAGTTGTCGTCACTCACACTATGTGTGGGTCTACACCACCCCACACCCTCCAAAGTGTAGGGCTGTGCCACCCACATCAGCACACCTATGTTTACCTACACTAGGATTGCACTACATTGCAGAAGGGGACATATACCCTGCCAGTACCATCATCGATGACATTAAAGTAGCAGACTGATTATTTACTGATGTGATGTTTTGCCTATTATGTCTTGGTGGAATTGCATAGACAAAAATGGGTTCACTGCAAAATTACGTACATCTATGTGTACAGTATTCTCTGTGTATTGCATCAACACCAAAGCCTCTGTGTGTGTGTTGTCCACTGTAGAAGAGCTGCTGACATCAGCCACCATGCACTCACCTGCATACACCCCTCAGGCCTAACAGCCATGTGGCACATGCAGTAACTGTTATACAGATCTGTTACTTGTGTTCAGCTGTGCCATACTCCTTGTAGGAAGCAACAGCAGACCAACATTCTGCTAACACATAGACACCTACAACACAAATTGAACAAATTATGGAGACCACTATCAGTCAGTCAGTGTTAATAACAGCAATAATGCATCATGGCTGGATAGCTACACATCCGGACATGTAAGCATTAAACTTTCTCACTGAAAACATGTTACACAGCATTACATTGCTACACCTTAGTACATTCACCCTGTGCATCAGAACCATATTAGCCTGTCCCTGCATCGATGGTATGGATGACAGGGATGTGGCACAGGTATCATCATATGCACAGTATGTGTTGTGGGTTTGGCATAGACCTAGGCTGAGCTGTTTGGTTGACATCATGTGTGTGTGTTAGGGGGTTTCATTATTAATTGGGCTGTACTGATGTGGTTTGTGTAGGTATGGAGGTTACCTAGATGTGTTGGTGATGTGTGTTTGTGTATGTGTGTGTGTGTGTGTGTGTGTGTGTGTGTGTGTGTGTGTGTGTGTGTGTGTGTGTGCGTGTGTGTGTTTGTGTGTGTGCGCGCGCGCCATGGGGCCACAATACTGCATATGTTAAAATTACACACACCTGATATGTGACATATGACCTGTGCAATCAAATGCAGTATCGAACAAATGTGTTAGTTGTGCAGATGTTGATTAGGATGCATACAATTAGTGGGTTGCATATGTGTACACACCCTTAACATGATGGTTTGTTGCAGCACCTGTTAAGTGAACTACAGCAGTCACTATTCCTGGGAGGTGTATACTAGCATGGCTCATCTTCACTTGCCATTATTTGGTCACTCCACCCTACAAATGTCACCCAACTCTGCCAGATTGCAAGGTCAGCTCATGTGCACAGCCCTTAGAGGTCACACAGTGCCTTCACTATTGCTGTGGAGTCAGGGTTATGTCTGGCACAATGCATGACTTTGACTGTGTTCAGATACAGCCATTCTTAGAGAGCTTTGGATGTACGCTTCAGTTCACTGTTGTGTTTCAGGATAACACCCCTCCCCATCTTCAGCCTTTTTGCAGATGCTTGACAACTATGGGCCACACATGAGTGTCATTTTGCAGTGTCCCAAATTCAGAACACTATGTCTGCTGGCATAGTTCTTGCTAATTAACAGCAAACTTAAAGATGTACACTGGCACCAGCAAGGAACAGATGGGGATGGTGGGCCCGAGGTAGAGTGAGGT
This sequence comes from Protopterus annectens, assembly GCF_019279795.1. Classification (NCBI taxonomy): domain Eukaryota; kingdom Metazoa; phylum Chordata; order Ceratodontiformes; family Protopteridae; genus Protopterus; species Protopterus annectens. Next base: position 1,805,428,624 of record NC_056735.1, read on the forward strand.
GTTGCTTGTGCAGCACATGTATCTTTATTAATACTGTCTGTAGGTTTCAGCATTAGTCTTGGTACACCATTACATATTGCAACACATGCCTTTGGGAGACTTGATGTTATGCATATGCTACCTGTACAGAACCCTGGATGATGTCTCCTGTGGAACAACTCTTCCCTCTGATTACCCTAACCCATAGGCCACACTTATGCAGAGTCCAGGTAATTGACGACACAGGTACTGCATAGGCAGTACTTGCTAGACATTCCTGCAAATCCCTCAGTGTTGCTGCATGTGTCTGGGCAGCCTTCATGACCAGTTTGCAACATATGTTGTCATCTGTCTTGTATGGGCATCTGTTTATTTTCTGAATTAGTGGTGTCCCATACTTCATTGTCACATACATGCTTGTCTGCACTGTTTGCCATGGTATACGCAATGGCGAGGTAAGGCTATGTCTCCCACTACTGAGTGCTACCTTTTGGATATGGGATCCATTCCATGGTTTGTAAGATGTATGCAAGCCATGGCTGCCTCTTTTGCAGGTGAGTGGCAAATGTTATGGACATACTTCTTGGACAGCAGACCATTAGTTGGTGTGACATTGAGGACCTGTACTTGATGGAAGGTGCATACTCAAGACGAGTGAATGCTGCAGTACCTCAAAAGCTGCTTCCACAATATGTTATTTGGAGTGTGTGCACACATATGCTTCCATTGTTTGTTAAGGTATGTATTCCCCATATTTGTTGTTCTAACATAGGATTCCATCTTACACATTCATTGCTCATGTTATGATCACATTACAGGTTGTAGAAGTTGTGGAATGTGGTATTATGATATGCCGTTGTGCAGATCTGTAACAGTTGCCATTTTAATACTGGTATATACACTGTTGTAACCACTGTGTAAGGGTAATGTTTCAGACATATCCCTACTGAAGGCCATTTGTCCCATCATTATGTTTATCACTGTCCACACATCTTGCGCTGACAGGTTGTTAGTTATACTAGAGGACTCTTACATACACTTCAGATATACCACCATGGTGACCACTGTGATGCAGTGTAGTTAACAGCAACAATAAATGAACATGTACAGCATGCATTATGGCTAAGTGTGTTAAATGTGTGCATGGCAAATGCCATGGCCATTCCATGGCCAGTGTATTGGCAAACCTGAACAAAACAACTCCATACTCACCAGCTACAGGCTGTTGCCCCAGAGGTATATCAGAGGGACCTACATATTTGTGTGAGAGATGTGATGTCAGTAGCCACACCTGTGGCATTGGTACAGGGTGGGTGCAGCATTTCAGTATATCAACAGTACAAAACCACAACACTACAGATTATGCACATCTGTTCATTACTACACTGCAGCAACAGACTATGTTATCTGACATATGCATGAAGATACTTTACAGATGAAGATGGATAAGTAACAGTGGCCTACTAATGTGCCCTGGGACCTTACCTGCATGCTCCTCATCCATTGTGTGGGTAGCACCCACCTCCACAATGCTATCTTCCAGTTCTTGACTTGGCTGGCGGGCGGGTGCCCCAAGGCTGGCGAGGAGCTCCTCAACAATGTGTCAGTGGGGGCTGGATGGCATGACCCCCACCTGTGGCTAGCTGGTACCTCCTAACTGCAGCAGCATGCTGATGGGCATGGTGGATGAGGTCAGTGCAATGATGTCACACTTGCTCATAACTGCGGTTATGCAGGCCATCATTTACCCTGTGGATGAGCTCGTTCCACAGGGCAGTCCTCTCCTGCAGATCATGGGCTGTATGCCCAAAGAGGGTTCTATGGTGATGCACCATGAAGTTGATGATGATGTTATTCTCCAATGGAGTGAGCACAAGCAATCGCTCTCTTGACATGGTACCTGCAAGACATAAACAGGAAAAAAAGGTCTGAGGACCTCATACTGCATGAATATAATAGTTGTTAATTGACATCTCTCTCTCCCCCCAGCCATATCTGCAAAAATAATCTGAACACACACATCAATGGGTATATTTACACCAAACCTACTGTTGGGACATATGTCCTATTGTGCAACAAATATTGAAATGTATTTCCATTCATGTTCCATGTTAAAATACTATCATTGGTGGCCTGTTGCTAACAATGTAACTTGCATGGCATTGTAATGGCCACTGTGGTTCCATATATGCATGTGTTCTGTTTGCTATGCAACTGTACCAAATCTGGTGTTTTGGGTTACTGGGAATATTTATGCATGCTGTTATAACTAATCCTGGAATGTGTTGACTATTACTATCCACACGTTCTAAAACTGCAGCACAATAGCACATTTGGGAAGGCTGTTCCCAGCAGAACCACCTCTTCCACCTCATCTGGCCATGGCACCAGGCCACAGCACATCTGGGTCCCAACCAGGGACCTCGTCATCTGCTGGTCCTGCACTACCTTCTGGTGGACCCACCTCAGGGGATGGTGCCTGCCCTCCCCCCCGGGAGTGCGCACAGACAGGATCCTGTCACCTGAAGTCAGGTCCAGGGTCTGGTGCATAGTGAGCCCTACAGAGAATTGTGGGATATGCTGCACCACCTTGAGGCCCTCATGACACATGTAGAGGTTCAACCTGCCCGTCCTGCTCAGCCCCCAACACAGCCACCTTCAGGGCCATGAAGGTGAAGTGGTGACTGCCCATGGGTCGTGACCTCAGTCCCACTGTTTCCATTGGGGGCTCATGGGCTTCCAATTTCCAAACACCCCTCACAGTCCAAGATGTTTACCCACCACATGTGTCATGTACTGCCCCTGTATGCTGTCATGTCTGTCTTGTCTGTCTTCTGAACCAACCTACCTCCCCATATATACCTGCTATCTTTCCCTAACATCCCACTCTCACCGTAACACAAAAAGGGCAATCTATTCCCAACAAAAATGTCACATCATACATAACTGTCCATTTTGCACCCACTTACAACTGCTTATGGGTGCCTTAATCACTCTGTATCCACTCTGTATCCAACAGCCCTAGTTAGGGGGTGTGGGGAGTGTGGAGGGCGAAGCCCCCCATCTACTTTCAATGAAAATCTGTACTTTTTTGTTATTTTCTTCTTTTAAAGGAAACTGCGCCCCCCACACCCCCTAACTATATATACCAACTCCACATCTCTCTCCCTCTGTGTGTGTGTGTGTGTGTGTGTGTGTGTGTGTGTGTGTGTGTGTGTGTGTGTGTGTGTGTGTGTGTGTGTGTGTGTGTGTGTGTGTGTGTGTGTGTGTGTGTGTGTGTGTGTGTGTGTGTGTGTGTGTGTGTGTGTGTATATATATATATATATATATATATATATATATATATATATATGTATATATGGAGTGCCTTCAGACATCAGGTCCACACTCTGAACCTCCTTCCTCAACTGCTGCACTGTTCTGCCTTGCTACGAAACAGAGTCACCTGTGGACACAGCCTAACATTGGGGGGAGGGTATATAGGGACAGATCATAGATAAGCCTATTACAAACCTATAAAGTTTTGCATGATACATTTCACATTAGCATGACTGTTCTGAAGGTGGTGGGGTCTGATACTCATGTGTCTAGCATGACTTCATTACTTCCACCTTCAGCTATTTGCTAGACTAATATACATATTTGGAGGAACAGAACAAACACTATGATGGCTTTCATGTTGTCATTCTGTCAGATCTGCACAGTTGACAGGTATGGCCCACTGCCCACAGGGCCAGATGCTATGTCCATAGCAGTTCAGCAGGACATCATTACAGCAAGTCTTGATGGCACATATCAAGCTTTCAAAATCATCTGTCCCATTATTACAGACCAAGTACTACATTCAATTACATGTTGACATGTTTCACATACCTGTTTTATTAGTATGTTCTTTTCTGTGTTGCACTTCAGGATGTCTCTCTTGTTTGATTTTTTTCTTTTTAGTATTTTTGTTTTTTACTATTATTTCTGTTTTTGCTATTTTTCATTTGTTTGTCTCTCTCTCTCTCTAGATGACAGGGATTGAGCTGGTTGGAATAAGTTGCAGCATGGCTTTTGTAGATGATGCTCATGATCAGGTGATGGCCTCTGCACCAATTGGTGTTCCACACTTGCTAATTGCATTCAGCCAGCTGTGTAGTACTTCCAATAGCCAATGTCATAGCAACCCACTACTATAAATGACTACATCATGTGGGCATTGTCCCTTTACCTTTCCTGTATGGAAGACATCCTTGCTGTGTGTGGGCATCAGTATTACAGACAGCAGGTAGCAATACCTCTTACAACAGGACTTGTGGACACAGGCCAAATACATGTTTGTATAAGGTTCAAGACCTACGGACAGTGTGAGTATTGCTGTTATATGCATTGAATACTGCTGGTTCTACAGGGTTTGTTCACAACACAGGTCTTTTGTTTGCCATATCAGTGACATTATCTCTGTTGATTGCTATCAGTACATGGCAACATCCATTTGTGTTTCTGACTTCATATTCCTGAGTAAGGGTATGTTGCAACCAATCCTTTAACACCAGCAACGTTCACAGTTTATAACAGCAATATTGCAAATATGGCCCTGTGTTCCGGCCTCTGACCTCCACATATATATCAGGCTTTGTCCAGATGTCTTGCAGTCAGAGGTTGTTAGGTAATGGCCTATTATTTTGTGCTGGCAATTCTGCTATCATTCCAGTGATGTTGTGGACTCCCACACATATTTTAGGGTAGGGCCCATATATATGAGGGCAACTGCTAGACAAAACATGTGTGACCTTGTACAGTGCACAGGTCAGTTTATGGAAAACACTGTTATATGCCCGAGGGTATTAAATGCATTTAACCTAGGCTGTTACAACATGTAAGGGATATCAGTGTTAAGAAACATTAAGGTATATGGCTGTACATTTTCATACATTTCACCATGGGAACAGTGGTGGCTGTCTTACACACAGTTCTGTTTGTCAGTGTGATAGTGACATTTTAAGTTAAGCATTGTTATGTAACAGATACATTTACATTGTGACAACTAATACTTTTTTCCCTAGGGGTTGAGTAAAGAGTGTAATTGGAGGCTTCTGAACTACACCTGTAATTGTTGATTGGTTCTTATCTTCAAGACAAGTGTTTTTGCTTTACTGTTGTACTATTTGAAGGCCTTAGCCTGGACAGCAAAGTATGTTATGTTTTTCACATTACTGTATCAAATGTTTTGTTTGAGAGTTGCATTAATCAATTATTATGTATTCAAAACACCTAACTGCTATAAGACATGGCATAAACAATTGAAATAGTTCACAAATAAACATTTCTGTGTATGCAAACTTGTGTTTGGTGTCATGTCATTTGCATTGTGTGTGGGTATATGTTTCATGCAATAATTCTCATTTGTAGGAAAGAATCCAACACTGGCCATTTTAAAATGTGGCAAATGTAGGAATAATGGCTGTTTGATATGCTGTGCACCCTCTATATACACTCTTCTTATACATATCTTTAAGTAGTAATATCTTTATATGTGCATATGTGTATATATATATATATATATATATATATATATATATATATATATATATATATATATGTGTGTGTGTGTGTGTGTGTGTGTGTGTGTGTGTGTGTGTGTGTGTGTGTGTGTGTGTGTGTGTGTGTGTGTGTGTGTGTGTATGTACATGTATATGCATGTGTGTGTGTGTGTGTGTGTGTGTGTGTGTGTGTGTGTGTGTGTGTGTGTGTGTGTGTATGTACATGTATATGCATGCGTGTGTGTGTGTGTGTGTGTGTGTGTGTGTGTGTGTGTGTGTGTGTGTGTGTGTGTGCATATATATACCATTGGAATGCTTAGTGCTTCCACATTATACATTCCCTATGGTAGACTGACTGTTCTGCATGATATGTTACAGATATCATGATGACATTGTAGGGATTGTAAAAATGAACATAAGAGTAAGGAAAAAGAAAGAAAAGAAAATGAACAAAGATTTTAGAAGTAGTAGAGATAGAAGAAAAATTAAATGAGAAAAAATAATAAAGAGGACATAGAAGAATGTTCTGAAATAAGTGAAGAAGAAGAGATAAATTGGGAGGTAGTAAAAGGAAAAAAATAATTCTATTGGTAAAAGGAGTAAAATACCAAAAAAGAAAATTTAAAGGGATAAGTACAAAAGAAAAAAGAAAGGAAATGGATGAAAAAGAAAGTATACAGCTCAGTTAATGGTTAAGGTATCTGAATCTTACCTTTGGGAAGAGAATCGGTTATGTTTAGAATAGCCTATTAGGAAAGCTAACCTAGTCATTAGCTATGAACTTATAAAACCATGAGACTAAGGAAAAGGGAAAATGAAAATTTAAAACTGCTTTCTGTAAATGTGAATAGCATTAAGAATATAGTAAGAAGAATGGGAATTTTAGAATGGTGTAATAAATGTGATGCAGATGTAATTATATTGGAAGACACAAGATTTTTAACAAATGAAGAAAGATTACAAACAGGGAAACTATAGGGAAGAAAAATAATGTGGAATTTGGAAATTAAGAGATGTTCTAAAATAGCTGTATTCTGTAAAAATACAAGGTATTAGATGTAACTTTAGCAAAAATGGGAAGATGAACCATTGTAGATTTAAAATGGAAAGAACAATTATAACATTATATACGTATACTAATTGTAAAGAAAGGGGAAGCTTATTTCATCAGATGTTAGACTATGCAGTGATAAATATGAATATTATAATAACATGAGATTTTAATTGTGATTTAAGAGGCAAGCATATAAAGAAAGGAAATTATATAAGAAAAATGTTATAAGTTATAAGTCATGGTAAGTTAAACATCTGGGACAAAAATTCATGGACTTGCAAAACGGGAATGTATAGAACTGAAATAGATTATTTCATAGTATCAGAAGATTTAGTTATAGGAGAAGGACAGGTATTTGAAATGGGATTTGCTCTTCAACTTCCAATAAGAGATAAAGGAAAATAAAGAATATATAAAATATACAAATCAATAAAAAGGATAAATGAAAAAGCATGAAATGAAGAAGGAAAGAAATTAGTAACACTTGGAAATACCATATTACTATGAAAACATTTTATAAAAATTAAAACCAACAAAGAGTAGCAAAGGTCTGGCACCAAAATATCCAAGAGGCGTAAATATTCAAACAAGGTCCAGTAATATTGAGCAGCTCTATTTTATTCAACACAAGTGCTTTCACAATAGCTTCATCAGGTGCATAGAAATTAGATGTAGAAAATACACACCTTATATACTAACCAGTATCACGTGACATCAATTAAAATTTAAAAATACAAGGTAATAATATAAAAAACTCTATATAAACCTAATACATTCATATATTCAACTATAAATATATACATATTAAATAAACTCATAAAAATGTATATACTGATAAAACACATCATTAATTCATCTACGTAAAATTCTCCTTTGCAAAATTGGTTTTAAAGGTACATATTCATTGAGGCCATGGCCAAAATTGGCTCTTAGCCTCACTATCCATTGTGCCTCTATTTCTTCTGTCTTGGCTCTAATATCACCACCTCTAATACTTGGGAAATTCCTGCCTAACACAGTAAACTTAAAAATGTGTTGTGCGTTTGTACTAATTACATGTCTGGCTAAAGCATTTGTATTACTAAATTTCTTTATGTGGTACAGATGTTCCCTTATCCTTTCTTTCAGGCTGCGATCCGTTTTACCCACATAAAATTTGTTGCACACACAACAGATAGCTAAATATACCACATGTAACGTATCACAGGTGGCTTGCACCCTAATGGTAAAAACTTCTCCTGTGTCTGGATGTTTAAAAGTATTGTTTCTCAAAATATACATACAGTATTTACAATGGCCACATGGTTGTGTGCCTCCAATTGACTGTGAATAAAGACCTTGCTTATTGATACATAGTCTATTTTTCAATTACTTTTTATTCATAAAAGAGAACTGTGGTCTGCTGCCTACAATGTCTCTTATATGTTTATCTGTTATTAAAATATCCCAATGTTCATTAATGACACTAGTATATGAAGAAACATCTCTAGTATAACTAAAGGACATTCTGAGTTTGTTCTTACTCCCAGTTTTGGTTTTATGAGATGGTCCTGAAAAGTAGGGTTTAGCTACAGTATCCCTTAACTGTCTAACCGCTGCTGAGTTCTTATTAATGAAACCTGCCTCATAGCCCCTTTCTGCTAGTTCGACCTCAGTTATCCGCATTTGCTTTTCATAGTCATCACTCCTAACATTCAGCCTGGAAGCCCTAAATAATTGATTTTTGGCTACATTTCTGAACACATAGTTTGGATGCATGCTTTCTCTATTCAACAATTGATTAGCATGGCACTCCTTTCTAAATAACTTGGTGGAAATTCTGCCATGTTCATCTTTGTCAGCATAAACATCCAAAAAGTTAATGCCTGTTTCTGATGCATTTACAGTGAATTTTAGAAAGTCACTTGAGTTGTTGATATAAATTTTGAAATCATTCAACTGTGTTACTGACCCTTTCAAAGGATAAAGAGATCATCGACAAATCTCCTATAAAATAATATAAGGTGACTGTAAGGGCCTGCTAGTAAATACTCAGCTTCCCATACCAACATAACTGCATTTGCATAGCTGTTAGAGCAGGAACTACCCATAGCTACTCCATGTTTCTGCCTAAAAATCTTATTACTAAAAGTGAAAATGTTGTTATTAAGAACCAAATTTAATAAAGTTAATATCAAACTGACATTTGCTTCTGTAAACTCATCATTATCACTTAACAATGTTGTTACATATTTCAAACCAATATCATTAGGTATTACTGTAAACAAAGAAACTACATCTAAAGTAACAAACAAAAACTGACCACTGTGATTATTGGCATTCACAAAACAAAATAAGTCATGTCAAAAGTGTTCTGTGTCTCTCAGAATTATTGGAGACTGGCTAATCAATTTCCTAAAATGTTTCTCCAAAAAAATGTAAAGGGATTCCGTGCTCCAGTTGTGGCCTGCAACCATAGGTCTTAAAGGAGGTTTGGTAGGATGTTTATGAATTTTTGGAAGCCCTTGAATAATAGGTATGGAGGGAAATGGTGTACAAAAATACTTGGCCAAATCACTACTAATAAGACATGACATTTCTAAATACTTAACAGTGTTAGAGATGGAAGTAACCACAGCTTCAACTTGAGAATGAGTAATAACCTCATAGAACTTAGTATCATTGAGCATATCAAACATTGCATTGTTATATTCAGATTTATCCATAACCACTATTTGGCCCCCTTTATCTGCTGGTCTGATGACCAACTCATCATTATTTTCTAAAGCTTGTAAGGCATTAAACTCCATTTTGCTTAAATTATGCCACTTATTGGGCCTTCTATAATTCATTCTTTTTCTGTTCATATACTCTGTAAATGTCTGATACACAAATTTGCTCAAAAGCATTTATACCAGCTACTGACATGTCTATAACTGATGCCATATTTGATGTGAAAATGTTTACTCGCAATTTAACTTTAAAAATGATGTATGCAGACGTTCAAACCTCAATGGACACTTGTTTTAAGAGACCTAGTACATTTGTACCAAAACAAAATGCGTTAATTAATGCTTTTGAGCAAATTTCCCTCCATACCTATTATTCAGGGACTTCCCAAAATTCATAAACATCCTACCAAACCTCCTTTAAGACCTATGGTTGCAGGCCATAACTGGAGCACAGAATCTCTTTCCATTTTTTTGGAGAAACATCTTAGGAAATTGATTAGCCAGTCTCCAATAATTCTGAGAGACACAGAACACTTTTTACATGACTTATTTTGTTTTGTGAATGCCAATAATCACAGTGGTCAGTTTTTGTTTGTTACTTTAGATGTAGTTTCTTTGTTTACAGTAATACCTAATGATATTGGTTTGAAATATGTAACAAAATTGTTAAGTGATAATGATGAGTTTACAGAAGCAAATGTCAGTTTGATATTAACTTTATTAAATTTGGATCTTAATAACAACATTTTCACTTTTAGTAATAAGATTTTTAGGCAGAAACATGGAGTAGCTATGGGTAGTTCCTACTCTAACAGCTATGCAAATGCAGTTATGTTGGTATGGGAAGCTGAGTATTTACTAGCAGGCCCTTACAGTCACCTTATATTATTTTATAGGAGATTTGTCGATGATCTCTTTATCCTTTGAAAGGGTCAGTAACACAGTTGAATGATTTCAAAATTTATATCAACAACTCAAGTGACTTTCTAAAATTCACTGTAAATGCATCAGAAACAGGCATTAACTTTTTGGATGTTTATGTTGACAAAGATGAACATGGCAGAATTTCCAACAAGTTATTTAGAAAGGAGTGCCATGCTAATCAATTGTTGAATAGAGAAAGCATGCATCCAAACTATGTGTTCAGAAATGTAGCCAAAAATCAATTGCTTAGGGCTTCCAGGCTGAATGTTAGGAGTGATGACTATGAAAAGCAAATGCGGATAACTGAGGTCGAACTAGCAGAAAAGGGCTATGAGGCAGGTTTGATTAATAAGAACTCAGCAGGGGTTAGACAGTTAAGGGATACCGTAGCTAAACCCTACCTTTCAGGACCATCTCATAAAACCAAAACTGGGAGTAAGAACAAACCCAGAATGTCCTTTAGTTATACTAGAGATGTTTCTTCATATACTAGTGTCATTAATGAACATTGGGATATTTTAATGACAGATAAACATATAAGGGACATTGTAGGCATCAGACCACAGTTCTCTTTTAGGAATAAAAAGTCATTGAAAAATAGACTATGTATCAATAAGCAAGGTCTTTATTCACAGTCAATTGGAGGCACAAAACCATGTGGCCATTGTAAATACTGTATGTATATTTCGAGAAACAATACTTTAAACATCCAGACACAGGAGAAGTTTTTACCATTAGGGTGCAAGCCACCTGTGATACGTTACATGTGGTATATTTAGCTATCCGTTGTGTGTGCAACAAATTTTATGTGGGTAAATGGATCGCAGCCTGAAAGAAAGGATAAGGGAACATCTGTACCACATAAAGAAATTTAGTAATACAAATGCTTTAGCCAGACATGTAATTAATACAGATGCACAACACATTTTTAAGTTTACTGTGCTAGGTAGGAATTTCCCAAGTATTAGAGGTGGTGATATTAGAGCCAAGACAGAAGAAATAGAGGCACAATGGATAGTGAGGCTAAGAGCCAATTTTGGCCATGGCCTCAATGAATATGTACCTTTAAAACCAATTTTGCAAAGGAGAATTTTACGTAGATGAATTAATGATGTCTTTTATCAGTATATACATTTTTATGAGTTTATTTAATATGTTTATATTTATAGTTGAATATATGAATGTATTAGGTTTATATAGAGTTTTTTATATTATTACCTTGTATTTTTAAATTTTAATTGATGTCACGTGATACTGGTTGGTATATAAGGTGTGTATTTTCTACGTTTAATTTCTATGCACCTGATGAAGCTATTGTGAAAGCGCTTGTGTTGAATAAAATAGAGCTGCTCAATATTACTGGACCTTGTTTGAATATTTACGCCTCTTGGATATTTTGGAGCCAGACCTTTGCTACTCTTTGTTGGTTTTATATTTCTCCGTGCTTTAGCAAGGGTCTCCAGTGCTTTATAGGTATTATTCTGTTTTTTCAACTCATTTTATAAAAATTGTCTGAATGGTGGAAGATATTTAAGGCAAAACATACAAAATGTTTTTAGTGTGGCAATATGATGTGAGAAAAGTAGAAAAACGAAAATATAAAAGTGTATTTAACATTGCATTGGAAAATTTAGAATATAATAATAGAAAGTACTTTGACAAAGAAAAAGAAAAATATGAAAGAAACCAAGAAAAAAACAAGAATTGTTATATAAGCAAATATTGTTTTTGCAAGGAAAGGAGAAGTATCAATTTACTTAAGCATATTAGTAAAGTAAAATGCTAGTGTAATGACAGAAATAACAAATGTAAAAGGAGAAATAGAAAAAACTCAGGAAAAGATTATGAATAGTGTAGTACAATATGTACAAGAAATATTTAACAAAAAAGGCAATAAAAACATGGAAATTAAAGAAAACAGAAAAAGAGATAATGGGCAGGATTCACGATGGCTTGCATGGAGTCTAAGAGTCGTGTAAGACTCCATGCAGCCATCGCGATCCAGGAACAGCCCTAAATCCCGTGTAAGAGACAGCTTAAACGACTCTTACACGGCCAGGGCGTGGATATGCTAATCACCCCACTTGCAGCCGAAAGGCATGCAAATGAGGTAGATTAGTGATCCACGAAGCTGAAACCAGCCCGTGTAAGAGTCGTGTTAATTGCAGAAATGTACTCAGTTGACAACTGAGTACGTTACTGCAAATAACACAACGGAGCCATGACAGCCCCAAATAAAGTGTGCAAATGTTGCAGTCAGCATGCCAATGGCCAAATATGTGGCCATTGGCATGGTAACCCGATGCAAACATGAAATTAAATAATTTTTTTTTTCTGAGATCGGCGATGTTTAAATGCAGCGCAGCCCCGCGCAAACGGACTGCGCTATATAAAACAGAAAAATAAAGGTTTGAAACCCACAAATGTGGGTTTTATGTAATGCATGGATTCGCAATGCAGGGACTAACAGACCAAAAACAACATGGCCACCGTCTAGTGGTTGCTAAGGGGGGAAGCTGAGTGTAAGACATGTAACTAAGCATTAATAGGCAATCCTATGTAAATGAGTGGTAGGATAGTGAATCACACTGTCACATAGCAAATGAGCACATTCCGTGTAGTGTAAGAGTTAGATAAGGGGGAGTAACAGTGTAGGAGATAGGTGACATCACAGGGGGAATGTCAGGAAGAAAACAACCTCATTGGAGCAAAGTGGTATGTGAAAGATGTCAATCACACAGCAGAAAAAGAGGAGTGTCAACAGATAAGCATGGGAAAGTCAAGAAATGGAAGGTGTACACTGTGGCCAACACCAAAGTTTCTTGCTGTACATGCATGCGCGTGTGTGCACGCTGGGAGCCACGAGTAGGACAGAGTGCGCGCATGTAAGGCAGAGTAAGCATGTAGGAACCTATTTAAAGATCTGTAAACTTGTTTGCGCTGGTGTGCGTGCGTTTTAACCCGAATAAGCAGATTCTAGTCCGTGTAAGCATGTGTGCTCACGTGGTAGCCACTGTGAGCGTGTTTTCGCTGGTATGCACGCTGCTCCCCCCCTGAGGAAACAGAGAGGAAAAGGAAGCAGAAGAAATAGTAGGAAACTAGCAGGGAATACTTGTAGAGGTAGCAGGTGAAAACAATTAGAAGCAGGCAATTACACAGGCAAAATACAAGCCCAGCCCAGCACTTAAAACACTGCAAACAGCATTGCAGTATGTTTCTGTCAAGAGACACTGCAAGACAGGAGTAAGCTAGTAGAAGTGAAAACTGAAAAAGCTGCACTCAGACCAAACATGCTAGGGGCTGCCATAGCTGTCATAAGGAGACATAGGAGACTTGCTGAGGGTGGTGACAATGGAAATGCTGCCAGACAACCCACAGTGAGGAGACGGAGAAGAGTGTACAGGCCCAGGGTCACCTACCAGGGGTTACATGAGCTGGAGATAGTGGAGCGCTATAGAGTGGACAGAGACCTCCTGCAGCAAATTGTTGAGCTGTGCAGGCCACACCTCACACACAGAACTAACAGAGGGGAACCCATCCCAGTGGAAACCAAGGTATGTGTTGGCCTAAGAATACTAGCAACAGGTACCTTCCAGAGACCAACTGGTGATATGATGGGGATATCACAGGCATCAGCCTCCAGGGTACTGCACCAGTTCCTGGATGCCATGTCAGCACATGTCAGTGAGCATGTATATTTCCCCAGTGCCCCTGAGGTAGTGGGTGCAATAGACTGCATGCACATATGCATCAAAGCACCAGCTGGTGAGCGGGGTAGGGCCTACATTAACCGCAAGGGCTTCCCCTCCATCAACTGCCAGGTCGTGTATGATGCCCAGGGCATAATAATGAATGTGTGTGCTGGCTGCCCTGGGAGCTACCATGATTCCCATATCTGGCATTTGACGCAGCTGTACCAGACATTTGCCAATGGGGACATCCCACATGGTCACCTAGTGGGGGATGCAGGTTATGCACTGGAGCCGTGGCTGATGACACCCATCAGAAATGCACACACACCTGAACAGGAATGCCATAATGAGGCACACGCACAAACACGTAATGTAATAGAGCATGTGTTTGGGCTGCTCAAGTCACGGTTCTGGTGCCTGGGCACATCTGGTGGAGTCTTGCAGTACTCACCAACTACATGTACCCAAATTTTCATGGTATGTGCTATGCTACATAATATGATCCTGCGAAAACAGCTGCAGCAGGACCAGCATAGGGCCGGGACAAACAGCCCCCCACCATTGCCAAGGCCATCACAGGCAGAGCGTGACTCAGAGGAGGAACAACCTGAGCCTGCCCCAGTAGGCAGAAGGAGGCATGCCCAGTATGCCCTGGCCTTGGCAAAGAGGCAACGCATAGCACATACACTGGCTCAGTAGGAACCCTGGGAATGATACCCCTCTCTGACTCACTCATATAATAACAGGAATGCCTAACATGACACAACCTGCTCTCAAACATGTACAGGGAGTGTAGTATGTGCATCCGACAGACGCAGCCCTGCAGCACCACCTGAGGCATGATTGCCATGTGTTAAGCAATGTAACACCATCTAGTATATGCAAACATGAAGACCCAACCTAACATCTCACCCTCACCAAGCATGATGCCACACTATGAAGACAACAAGATCAAGTACAATAATTGGCTGAGGTATTGCTGTTAGCAAGGGGGAACACATGGCTGACAGCCTGGGCTGACATGCCAAGCAAGACGTGATGCCCCACCTGCTAGGGATGGCACGCACCCAGCACACCTGGCTGTGTAGATACTGGCAAAGGCTGTTGTCACCCCCACTGTGCCTGGAATAGGTAAGTCTGGAAACACAAACCCACCACCATAGGTAGCACAAGGGATAATAACCTGGACATAATGCTACCCAACGCCAGAAGTCTAATCTGCAAGGTGCATGCAGACCAAACCCACCACAGCATGGAGAATGGTAATATGTGTTCTGTAACAGAAACCTGGGCAAGGCCCAGAAGAGCACCCTAATACTACCAGGTTATGCCTCATACCATGCTCTACAGCTCCAAAACATGGAACACACGACAATAGGAGTGTGGCTACCAGTAATTATCAAGAATAACCACACCCCCAGATTGGTACCACAGCAAAAAGCAGCATGGACTATCCACGGGCAAGTAACACTGTCTCAAACTGTGTACCTGTTTGAAGCCTGCTACAGACCACACACGCAAACCCAGGTACTGCAGCCAGCCTTCTTGAAGACACTTCAGAGTATGAATGTCTCAACAAATACCAAACAAGTCACACACAAAGTATGACATAGGTGGCAATCCATTATGTATGGAAGAAGTAATCATGGACCTAGGGACACAAGTGGACGGTAACCTGTCATGTGACACTCACATTGCCAAGGTGGCCAGGAAGACCTGCTATATTGCCCACCTTAATATGAAAGGATGCACATGTAGAGCTACAGAGGTCACTATGCCCCCATACTCTTCCCTTATCAGGCCCATACGTGACAACAATGCCCCAGTTCGGATGTACCTTACCTTACACATGCAGCAGTCAGAAAGACCCCAAATGTACCCCACCAACAGGATAAAGAGTCCAAACATTGGACATCTGTATCCTGGCTGGAGAAACCACAGGCCAATTCAGAAGCATACTGCACAGTCAGAGGTGATGTATGCCTGATGTACAAGGCCATGTCCAATCCAGAATGAATGGACATGCTCCACTGCAGAAACCCCAAATCCAGCAGACACACCACAGTGAGATATCTGAACCTCTACACATAGATTAATAGGATGTGCTGGAGGGACAGATCCATAACCCAGAGGCTCCTGACACTCTGGAACAGAATCCCAGTCCATGATAGGCTGAGCTCCACACACAAACTCAACAAGAGAAATCCGGTGAAGTGCATGGGAGACAGTAGCTGTACACTGGGGGCCATCCCTGTGTCACATTTAGGAAAGTAAACCCTATGTGGGCATAATATGCACATTGCAAGGGGTGTTGAGACCCACACACAGTCTGTCCATGCTCAAACAAGGCCAGGGCAGATAGCCTAGTATGAACCTATGAACCTATGATGATACAAATTGTGCAGGACACAAAGGATTATCACACAGCTGTCCTACCTGATGGTAGGAACCATGGTGATAATTCACAGATATGCTCTGCAGCACTCTAATATCACAAACAATACACCAAACCCACACACATTGCCAACAGCCTACCGAACAGATTCCTTCCAACCTCACCACCGGCACCTAACTGCCAAATATCTATCCCAGGAGAGTACTGCCCCCCCCCCGACATTGCAGATGCTGAGGTAACAGCCAACAACCACAAAGCACAGCACACAGCATCAATGGTACCAGATGGTGTCCTGGGTTGTGTCCAACAAGTACTGTAAGAAGAATGGAACAGCAAATAGCATTACTGTGCACTATCCGTCCTACCACAGGATATGTACCCAAAGAGCAGTGTACAGCAACAGTGGTCCCACACCACAAAGGGGGTGCCTGAATGGATACTGCAAACTATCACCCCTCAACCCCGACTACCTAGGTTGGCAAAGTAATGGAGAGGATGATCATGGATCCCATGAATAATGAGATTGGGTACCTACAGACATTGGACCCTACCCAGTGTGGCTGTCATAGGGCAAATCCTGCCCCTTACACATGTCTGACTCATGTGAAACGTGCACCAAGCCCATTGATGTGGGGAATGTTGATCACACAGCCTATCTGGACCTTGCTAAACCCTTCCATACAATACCCTAGTTGGCGGTACAGCTAAGCTCACCAGCCTAACTATAAACTCCTATGCAAGTAGATGGGTTGCAAACCAGCTCAAGGACAGAACTGACCTGGCAGACATGCTGTAGCCATGGCAGACTGCAAACCAGGTACAACTGGCATCCCACAAGGCATGGTCCTGGGACCTCTCTTGTATGCTATATATGTCACATAGGTACAGGCCAACATGGACGGACTCTGTCTGAACAGGTTTGCAGAGGACTACAAACTGGCCACCATATCGGACCCTCCAGCTGACACAAGCAACCTACAAAAGGCCCACATAGAAACACACAAGTGGTGCCACAGCCATGTCAACAAGCTAAATGCAGAATAGTGTATAGTCAGCCCCTGTGGAAACACAGTACATGGCCAGAAATTACCACATAGGTGTTAACCCAGTAAGTACATCAGGAGAAATAAGAGACCTGGGGACACAAGGTGATAGATATCCTGCATGTGACAACCATGTGTCTGTAGTGGTTACAGTAACATACCATATACCCACCTAATCATGAAGGTAAGCACAGCTTGGTTAGGGTAGGTCAATGTGCCTCTCCAGTTATCCATCAGCAGCCTCACAATTGTGTACAATGGCCTTTCAGGGATGTACCGTAGCAGACACCTGCAGCAACTGGAAAGACCACACAAATACCCCACCAGGAGGATTGCAGAGCTGTAACAGATGCCATGTGTTGCCTGAGTAAAGAAACTGCAGCTCCACACAGTGCCATACTGCCTGGCTGGAGGTGAACTGTGCCTGATGTATAGAGCCATGACCAACCTGGTATCAATGGACATTTGGCACCATGTAAACACTGAATGCTGGTGACCTATGCAGCTGACAGGCCTGAAACCCAGCACAGACATAAACAGGACATGCTGTACCGATTGGTCCATAACCCAGAAGCTCACTCCACTCATGACTAAACTCCCACTACAGGCTATCCAGGGAGTCCCTCAGTGACTGTCATCCAGAGGAATCATGATGACTGGATGCGAGATGGTAGGTGCACCCTGGATATCACCTGTATGTCACGGGTAGACAGAGGCACAGTACATTAACCATGACATATGTCATGGCAAACACCAGTAAATGTGTGTTGAAGGACAAACACTCTCTGACTAGCATTACAAATGGACTAGGGTGCATGGCCATTGTTTGTCACTGTCCACACAAGTTGTGGAATACATTAACAATGTCGGACAATCATGTACTATGCTGTCCATATCTGAACAAAATGTAACATGGTCATATCTGCACAACTGGCCCTCAACCAATCTAGTCTGCTCACTATAAATATTACAAGCAGTGATAGGACTGAAACCGATTATACTGTCCACCACAGTGAAAGTACTGCACCAGTACACTATACGACAATACAACTGTTTGGTCAGCAGGAAATGATGATGACAACTGTATGCAAACTATCCCATGGCGACCCTGCAGGCACAGCATAATGCCTGTTAGGTTCAGACACAAAGCAGTTGGGCAGTAAGAACACAACCTGATGTCCAACACTCAACTGTACATGTGATATATAGATGGCGTCCACACACAAACACAAATGTGGTGGTCCACATATCCCAACATAAGGAAAGGTCACACTGGGCATGCTCGCACACTTAGATAAATGAGATGTGGCAGTCAAGAAGCCATACAAACTGTGAACTGGGCATGCTCACACACTTAGGCCATGTCACAGTTCAGCAGTTACACACACATATCTGGCATTTCTATGTGTTAACACAGGAACCTCCCACAATATAGACATCTGCCCAGTGCACACAGTGAAGTTACAACAGAGACATAAGTAAAGTACTGGATCCCACTCATATGCAAACATCTTCCACAGTACGCAAGTTATTTATAGAGATAGGGAAGGCTATGGCAATAAAGACCCACAAACAGTATATGAGCAACAGATACTTGCATCTGACAGGTAAACATATGGCCGTAGATTGCAATACCTGACTGTTGTCCCTAGGGAATACAGAAGGCTATCCACAGTGTATTTGGCGTCTGCCTCCACAGTACAGTAGGCCACTGTGCCTGTGCAAAGTTAATGCATAGATATGCTCTCCCCTGTACTGATGGATAGTCACAGATGTACATACCTCTTCATCCATAATGATGTCAGCACACTATACATATGTCAGGAGCAGGAATTATACCCAGTAATGTGAATAGCGCGCTCCGCTACTGCGTCTCTAACAAGTGTCATAACATAGTTAGGTAGGGGTTTGAATCCTGCAAGTGCTCAGTGTGTGTGTGAATGTGCGTGGGGGAGTAGTGTGTGCAATTCCATGTGTATGAGAAATGTCCCTTTTGGCAACTATTACTACACAACACATGCTGCATATTCCACTGTCTAAACACTGATGATGTCAGCACCCTATAAGTACAGCAGGAGAAAACAATCCCCCCCAGTAATGCAAGTAGCGCACTCTGCTAATGCGTCTCTCACAAGTGTTATAACATAGTTAGGTAGGGGTTTGAAGCCTGCAAGTGCCCAGTGTGTGGGGGAGTAGTGTGTGCAGTTCCATGTGTATGAGAAATGTCCCTTTTGGCAACTAGTACTACACAACACATGCTGCATATTCTACTGTCTAAACACTGATGATGTCAGCACCCTATAAGTACAGCAGGAGAAAGCAATCCCCCCAATAATGCAAATACTGCGCTCTGCTAATGCGTCTCTCACAAGTGTCATAACATAGTTAGGTAGGGGTTTGAATCCTGTAAGTGCCCAGTGTGTGTGTGAATGTGTGTGGGGGAGTAGTGTGTGTAATTCCATGTGTATGAGAAATGCCCCTTTTGGCAACTAGTACTACACAACACATGCTGCATATTCCACTGTCTAAACACTGATGATGTCAGCACCCTATAAGTACAGCAGGAGAAATCAATCCCCCCCCCAGTAATGCAAGTAGCGCGCTCTGCTAATGCATCTCTCACAAGTGTCATAACATAGTTAAGTAGGGGTTTGAATCCTGCAAGTGCCCAGTGTGTGTGGGGGAGTATTGTGTGCAATTTCATGTGTATGAGAAATGTCCCTTTTGGCAACTAGTACTACAC
The DNA here is from genome assembly GCF_019279795.1 of Protopterus annectens. NCBI lineage: Eukaryota > Metazoa > Chordata > Ceratodontiformes > Protopteridae > Protopterus > Protopterus annectens. Next base: position 1,805,448,690 of record NC_056735.1, read on the forward strand.
AACACATGCTGCATATTCCACTGTCTAAACACTGATGATGTCAGCACCCTATAAGTACAGCAGGAGAAATCAATCTCCCCCCAGTAATGCAAGTAGCATGCTCTGCTAATGCGTCTCGTACAAGTGTCATAACATAGTTAGGTAGGGGTTTGAATCCTACAAATGCCATGTGTATTTTTGTCACACAGTTTGTCCATGTGTGTAGGGTGTTGTTCCCAATATTGCACGACATACATTATATTAGTAATGTCAATGCACACATGATGTATGTGTGTGCCACCTACACATATGTACCTGTGAACTGCAAGAGTTCCCATGTCCGAAGCCTGCCTCATGTGAATACATGGAATATGCATCAGACAACTGTATGACTGTGGTGTTCTGTGCAGGGGCTGCATGTGGTATGTGACTATACAGTGTGGGTTGTAGATGGTGTCATCCCACCAGCAAGGGATACATGATTGGGCTGGAGCATATAGTCCACATGTTGGTGATGAACAGGTGCAGCATGTTGTCACCACTTGTGGGAGTGGTAACAGGTTGGTCCATAGCAATGCAGGGAATGAATGATAGGAACCCTTCAGATAGAGTCTTGCAGCTAGAATAATGCTCACACTGCATGTTAGGGTAGTCGCAGTACAACCATATAATGGTGTGTGTAGAGACTGTCATATTCCCAGTGTTGTCAGGAAGGGCAAGTGGGTTTCCTGGGTATGGGAGTGTGGTGTGCGCCAGGCTATGAACCTGAAGGCAGTCTAACCCACTGTGTGTTGCACATGGAGAGGCTCTGATGCTTTGTGCAGTGCCACCAACCTGGGGGTGTGTGTATCTGAGGTGCCTTTGGATACATCCCCCCTGTTCTGGTTTGGTGCATGTGTAGGGGATGACAAGCATGGCATCAGGAATGACCTGGCACTGATGGTGTGCACCTGGGAGCCTTGTACCAGGAGTCTGTTACTGCATGGATATTGCTGTACCCCATGCTAAAGACAGTTTCCACTGCATGCATCTTGAGGTGTACACTGCTGCTGTTGAGTAGCATTGCTATTAGTGTCCCATCCCGTGTGATACCTGTGTAGGTGGCTATGTAATGTCAGCCTTGCATACAAAGGCACTATGTGTGTAGCAACAGCCTCTGCCAATATACAATGGCCCATGGGTGACAGGTGCAAGCTGTCCCAAGCAAAGCAATGTGGCATGTTCAGCATGTAATCCCACACTGACAGGCATTGGATCCCCTTTGAATGTCACTGAAAGATACGTTAATTGCAGAAACTGATGATCCTATCTACATATTGTGGCAGCATTCATGGTGAGAGTAAGATGCTACTCAAGGACAGGGTCATACCAGCCTGTGCCACAAGCTCAGAGAGCCCCTCTATGTCCCCTAACATGTAATCCAGGGAGGTGCATCAGAGGTCATACACACTGGCACAGACAATGACTGAGTCATACTTCTACATGCCTTGGAGTGACCGGTATGCATGTGTTATGTGGTGGATCATAGTGCCCGACGGGCAGCTCAGCATGACCGTCACCTTGTTCAGCCTGGGAGCAGGACCTCAGTGTACATGACGATAGAGGTATCTCATACAACTGTAGCAAGTGTGTTGTCTAGCCGTATGTCCTGTGACTGTTTGGCACACAGGCTTTGTGAGCTATGTGTTGCATGTGCTCTGCTCTGGCTTAATGTTTGCTTGTGTGTCTGCTTTGCAGGTGTCAGCTGCTCAGGCAGAATGCTATTCTGAGAGCCCAATAATGTACCTGTGTGTTTCTGTGTTTGGATTGTGGTTGTGGCAGGTCTATGGGAGACTGGTACTGTATTCACTGTAGTATCCCACTCCACCTGACAGGTAATGCCAGTGCTGTGTAAACAGAGCTTAGCCCCCAGTTTGGCTATGTGGTTGCATCTCTCACATGTGTTGTACGTGTATGGGAAGGGGAGAGGGTTGTCTGTGTACATGAGGCAGCTGTAACATTGCCACATGAGTCACAGATTCACCAACTGGACCTGAGAGTAGATTGACAGGTGACCTTTGCACATGCTACCATAGCATTGTGACTCCCATACTAAGTAACGACACATAGGGCCAATGGGGAACAAGGTACTCAAGGTGACTATGTGAGGGCGTAGTGCTCCTGATTTGTTAGTGCTGGCATATATGAATGCTGTCTTGAGCAAATGTGAGGTAAGTCATATGCAATGTGTTACAGGCAAGCTACATGCAAACAGGACAAACAGTGACGTTCTGTCAAGTGACAATTGGACATCAGTACAGTAAGCAACACAGATGTCACTAGGGATCCACAGAGGCACTGTATATCTGCACTGCAGGTGGAATCAGTGTTCCAGGAACATAACAGGCAAACATGCATACAAACAAAGCTACAGTCAGCAGGCCTGTATGTAGACTATGCTACAACAAACAAGGTGTACGACTTCCAGTAGGTAACAGTGCATATATGCAGGCACTATAAGCCAGTACCCAGACATTCACAGGTCAGACGTGCTGGGTCCAGCTGCACCACACACAAGTGTATAGACCACGTACCTTCATAATGTTGAATAACTGGCCTGATACCCAAGTGCTCATACCTGTAATAATACACATGTCAAATAACAGACACTGAGCCCTCACTCAGCAGTTCCAGACTTAGTATGATGTATGCTACCTGTCCTGGCACCACAGTATCCTTGGCATGTATGGACACTCTCCCTCCTGTCATAGTTAGTTCTGTGTTTTGGTGCTGTCATGCATGGTATGAGGTGTGACCTTGTAGTGCCAGTGTGCTCTTGTGAGCCTTGAACCTGTTGTGTAGTACTGCACAGATATCAACATCCTGAAACATCTGCATTGCAGAGTTGTGTGTGGACAGCATGCAACTCGCAGTTGACATGGCCATCATTGAGTATCAGTATGTACATTGTTGTATCCCCTGTACTACCTATGTAGGTGGCCATCCCTTCACAGCCTCATCACCAGTATGCAAAGATGTGCAGACAGAACACTGTGGTAATTGCAATGGGTGTACAAAACAATACAATGACATTCATACTGTAACTGCATCAGGCATGCAGGTATATACCCACAATGCTATCATTACACTTTACTGTTGTCAACATCATACTATTACAATTCTTCTATGTAGTCACCCTGTGCATCAGAACCATGTTAACCTGTTCCTGCACCGATTTTACAGATTGCAGGAGGTGGCACAGTTTCATCATATGCACAGGGTGTGTACCTGGTATGCCTGAGTCTGCCACTGATACAACCAATTGACATGTCTGTGTATGTGTGTTGGTGAGGGACAGCAGTACAAGATGGGGCAATGTTGATGCAGTGTGTGTGTGTATGCAGTAGCCCTAGGTGTTATCACTTTGCATGTGTGTATGAATACACACAGTCCCACCTCATGGCTGCCATATACAGGTGTTTGTGGACAGCCACAGACTGTACCTGCCAGGTCATACAGATCACTGTCTGTGGCCACGGATATGGTACCTGTGCCTGGCAGGGGTGCTACGGACCGTATCAGGTACTAAGCCAGACTGGGTACTGTCATCAGAAGCAGGTGTTTGTTGACTGGAGACAGGTCCCTGTAGGAACTGTCCAGCGCCACGTGCACGTGGTCTCCTGGGGTGGTCCGATGACAGCACAGACCCAGCATTGCTGGGGCTGCTGCTGGCACTATGTGAGCAGCTGCGGCCCTGTTGTCATCCGTGACGGCTGCCAGCTGCTGCTGTTGCTGGCATACGGCCACATCGACGCCTCAACCATCCACCATTGCCCCAGCTCATGGACATATAGTTGTGGAACAGATCTAATCTGTCCCCCCAATGTCTGTCAATGACCTCAGTGAAGTTGCAGATGGCAGCCACAGCATCACGCATACTGTCACTCATGGCTGTGCGACATGCTCTCAGCTCCCTCAGACCCTGTCTGGTGTACCTTTCCATACGTGATTGTGCCTGCATTACAGCCTGAAACATAGCTGGGGTTGAAAGACCTCTGTGGGCATGTCTGACAGGGGCGGTACACCCACGGATGCTCCCACGAGAACCCATGGACGTCTGCCTGTGTGGTACTGTGTCAGGACCCTGGCCATGGCTGCAGTGTGGGGATGCATGTGCCACTGGTACCACATTACCCTGGTCAATGCCCACTGTATCCTGTCCATCACCTAGGGACATTGGTGACAAAGGATGTATTGGCAGGATGACTGTGCACATTGATGGGGTCGACAGCTGTGTAGTGTCAATTGGCTGACCAATGATGGACCCTGACACACCTACCTGTGCCATTACACAGGTATCATCATTATCACTATCCACAGCAGCTGATTCAGGTTCCCTGCTGCACGACACCAGAGCAGCACCAGAACCTGTGGGAGTAAGACAGGAAACACAGTTTACAATGTGTACACAATGCCACCACTGATGCACACATGCACACATGGGCACATGCACACATGCACACATGCGCACATGCGCACATGCACACATGCACACATGCACACATGGGCACATGCACACATGCGCACATGCACACATGCACACACCTCAATATATGAGATATCAACCCACAGACACAAACACACCTGCAATCAAACACATAGCACTACTGCTTCAGCCTATTATTACTATTAGTATACAGAGTATTGAAGGTAATGGTATTACACACTCACCAGCATGGATAGGCTGCCTTGCTGTTACACCAGAGGGACCTGCAGAAAAAAGACATTTATCGTCAGTGGGCACAACTGTGCAATTGATACTGTGGGCATGATACAGTTCAGTAGTGCAACAGTTAGCTTCCACAGGTGTACTGCAGATATCACTAATGCACAATAATTACCAAGATTACAGCTACAAAACGAGGACACACCTCACACATGCATAACCTAACAGTGTACAGAATGGTCAACTATACACATGGCATGTTACCTGCACTCTCTGTGTCCTGCTGCTGTGTGGCTCCAACCTCCATCATTATACATGTATGCTGTTGTTGTTGCTGCTGTGCTGGAGCCACAACACTCAGGAGTAGTCCCTCCAGTCTGGTGAGGGAGGGATGTCTAGCCACCCCACCACCTGTGGAAAGCTGCTGCCTGTGGATATCCGATGCACGCTGACGGACATTTCTAATTAAATCACTGCAGTGATGGCGTACCTGCACATATGTCTGGTTATGTGTGCCTATGTCATTTACCCGATGGACCAGGTCTTGCCACAGTGCAGCCCTCTCCTGCTGGTTCTGGCTGGTGTGGGAAAAGAGTACAGCGAAATCCTGCACCAGGCTCTGGTGTATCTCCTCCTCCTCTGCAGCGGAGTAGACAGGGTTCCGCTGGTGAACCATGGCCCTGAAAAGGAGAAAGAAAATATGTCAGCAATATCTGTCAGCAAACTATAGCACACATAATACACATAATACTCGACTGCAGTGATATAACTTAAGCACCATATATAGCATCTGTCTGTCTATTGGGGGATACACATGTACATGACCAGATATCAGTGCTCATCCGACAACTGTGCAACAGTACCTGGCACACTCCATATGAAAGACTAGTATACTGCAGCAGTCAACACACTGTTTCAGGTACAATACACAACCTCACACTGGGGGTTTGTATCAATGTACTGTATGGGAAACATTATCAGCACATGCACTGCACACAATGCACGTTACATATTTCACTGGTATTGCACACTACTCTTACTTGCCATAACCCTACCTACACCACAGTGACATACAGGGTAACACAGCACAACATATGGCAATGTAGTATGTGTTGATCGCAATACCTCACACACCTGTCACTGGCCTCACACCAAGGACACACACTACCATGACAGACAGACAGTCATGGTGAGCAATCACACCAGTACACAACATGCACCCAGTCACTAGCACACTCATTCCACCTCACATATTCCGTTTGCAATGTGTTCATGGGTGTGCATTGTGTCCTTAGGTAGGTAGTGTGCTTTTGGCCCTGGGCCTACAGCAGCATACTGTTATGCTACCCTGCCCCTTGTGACACATGTGTTATGATCGTACCTGCTCCTTACAAACAGTTAAACAGGGTGACTCATGTGGCATATCACCTATCTGCATAACATTCAGCAGGGGTATGTCTGACATCTACTCATGGGGAGCCTTGCTTCTTAATTCTGTGTGGTCTACTACAGGGTATGTCATATCTGTGTGTAGGGTCCTGTACCTCCACCATGTGCTCTATACTGCAGTGACAAGGACGACAGACATAGGTAATTTGTGTTGTGGATGTTGGAGGTGTTACCATGGTTGTTAGACAACTGTCATGGGTGTGACCGAACTATGTATATCCAGCAGTGGTAACCTCTATGTAGGTAGTCGGTGTGCGCTCTGTGGTGTTTGAGTGCATTGACACAGTTACTTGCATACGTCTGTGTCCTTCTCCATATCTGTAGCTGTCATGGGAGGTACATACCGTGTAGGACATTGTGGGGTGTGGAGGGGTACAGTGACCTATATGTCCATAGCTGACACATCATGTCTGCTGACACATTCCATGTACAGGTATTACAGGACTAGTGTGCCACTGTGTATATCGATGTGGAGCCTATTGTACACTTGTTGCCCCTGTTCCCCCCTGACACATGCAGTGGTGGGCAGGCATGTACATATGTGGTGGTTACTGGTGTCATTGTTTTTGAATGGGGTATGGTACTCCAGTATCCACACTGGTGTTCACTCCATGCCTGTGACACCAGGCACCTGTTGCAAAACATCTGCACACATGTGCCTCACACAGTCTATATATGTATATATATATATATATATATATATATATATATATATATATATATATATATATATATATATATATATATATATATATATATATATATATATATTGATATATTTATATCTGTATATGGATATATATCTGTTTGTATATATGTATATAAAATATGTATATATAGATGTAGATATATACATATAGATGTGGGGAGAGAGGGGGAGAGAGTGAGAAAGAGACACAGGGTGAGTGAGAGTGTGAGGGGGTGGGACAGAGGGAGAGATAGTCATATACAGACATATCTGTTGTCAGTCAGATCTATCTGTATATGTATAAGTCTCTACAGATATCTATATATGTATGTGTGTATTACATATATCTGTACGTACATATTCTACCAATCTCAATGTCTGTGCAGTAAGTGAGAACCTGGTTCAAGGCTCCTGAGAGCACACCAGCAGTACCAGGCTATACCCCGTATCATGCATTTTGGCCCCAGGACTCGGGACAAAACAAAAAGGGACGGGGTGTGTCCATATTCATGGAGGACACACACACCTCCAGGTTAGTGGCAACACATGAAGCATCACAGACCATCCAGGTGCAGATAACCGTAGGCAAACCTGCTATACAACTGGTAGCATGTTACAGACCACCCTTCCAATCTCAGGGACCACAGTCAGCCTTCCTGTAGACATTGGAGGACATGAATGTCCCACCACACACCATCATATTGGGATACTGCAACTACCCTAACATACACTGGGTGCATTATTCTACCCCAAACACCCTAGCCCAAAGGTTCCCAGAATTCACTATGTCAAATGCAATGGAACAGCTAGTCACCTCTCCCACAACAGGAGATAATATACTAGACCTGATCATCACAAACATGGGGACAATGTGCTACACACTGGAAGTATACCCCTCACTAGTCACATCTGACCACAGACTAATCCCCTGGGTATACATATCCCACCTCCCCCACAACACAAAAGACTACAGTGGGAAACCTCTCACATGCCGACTTTACACTTGTTATACCTGAGTTGGTATCCTTAATGCCCACTGGGCCAGTGTAAACCACTTCCCACGATGCAGACACCTTCACATATGCTTTCTACAGACATCTCCAAGAATGCATGGATCATGCAATCACAAATGAAACCATGACCCTCTCCACCAAGGGCAGGTGTCCTGTCTGGTGGACCCCAGCATTGAACAGATTGTATAACAACAGCAGGTAGCTACTGCATGGCAGAGCATACTTCCATAGAGCTATGGCATCTCTGATCAGCAGTAGTAGAAAGATACGTTTTGTCGTACAAACATGCAATGCCAACAATGAGAGGGACATCGCTATGGTCACTACAGATAATCACAAGGCCTTCCTCTGCTATGTTACACACCTGGGTGGGAACCCTCAGTTGTGTTCACAGTTAGTTCACAGTGACAAACACTACACTGAACACACAGATAATGCCAACATTCTGGCAGACAGGTTCAGTGCAGGTTTCTCCCCTCCCTCACCCACACATGTGGAATTACTTATCCCAGCTGACTGTAACCTCCCTGTCATCTCAGATGTCCCGCTGGGAACCACCCTCAGCAGAGCTGTAAACACAGCATCAATGGGACTCAACGGCATTGCAGGTTGCATGCTACGTGAACTGTAAGAGGAGCTACACATGCACATTACATGCTATTCAGCCATAGCCTTACTACAGCATATGTACCTGGACACTGGCATACAGCAACAGTAGTCCCACTCCACACAGGAGGCACCTCTACAGACCCTGGTAACTACCGCCCCATAAGCTTAACCAGCCTGGTCTGCAACACTATGGGAAGGATCATTATGGTACCCATACACAGTGACATTGGGGACTTTGACACTTGATCCCACCCGGTTTGGCTTTGTAGAGGGCAGATCCTGTCTTATGAACCTGGTTGACCTTTTCAAATCAGTCACTAGAGCCATTGATGAGGGCACAGCGGTCCATACAGCCTACCTGGACTTGCCTACGGCTTTTGACACAATACCGCACTCTGGCATCATAGACATGATCAACAGCTGAAATGTAAATCCATATGTCACATGATGGGTTGCAAACCGGCTAACAGATAGAAACCCTACAGTCAAACTCACTGGTGCCATTTCAGACTCAGAGCCAGTCACATGTGGTGTCCCACAGGGCTCTGTCCTGGGACTGCTCATGTTCGGCATATCATTCTCAGATGTGGAAGCAGACATGGGAGGGTAGTGGCTGACAATGTTCAAAGATGACTGCATACTAGGCACCATAGGTGATATACCTGCTGACACATACATCCTACTGACAGGCCTCACGGACACCAACAACTGGTGCCGGAGTCATGGCCTTACACTGCATGCCACGTAATGTATACTCATACCCTTTTGGATGGACAAGGTACCTACATATTATCACATAGACAATAACCCACTGAGTACAGACAAAGTAATCGGAGACCTGGTGACACTGTTCAATGCTGACCTCTCATTTGACACCCACATTGAGGAAGTGGTTGGATGGACTTCCTACCTTGCCCACCTTATCATGAAGGGATTCACATCCACATCAACAGGGGTCATTGTACCCCTATACTCCTCCCTTATCAGGCCCATGACTGTGTACTATGCCCCATTTGGTATGTACCTCACCTGGAACTTGCAACAGCTAGGGGGACCCCATAAGTACATGACCAGGAGGATCAAGGGTCTGCAACAACTGTCATATGCTGCCAGACTAACGTAACTCATGCTCTATTCCATAGCATACTGCCTACATAGGGGTGATCTGTGCCTGATGTAGTAGGCCATGTCCAATCTGGTATTGATGGACATGTTCCACCTCATACAATCCAAATCCATCAGAAGCACGACAGCTATGGATTTAAACCTCAGCACACATATGAATGGGACATACTGTAGGGACAGATCCATCACTAAGAGGCTTCCCATACTGTGGAACAGGATCCCAGTTCATGTTAGGCAGAGACCCTCACTGACACTCTTCATGTGCATTCTTGACAAGTGGATGGGAGATCATAGGTTTAGAGCAGGGGTCTTCTCTGTGTCACTACTAGACAGAGGCACAGTAAACTAATGCTATTATGTAGGGGGGTCTTCACTGTGTCACTACTATACAGAGGCGCAAGTTTCTAAATCTATTCTATACACTGTCTGCAGATAGCCTAGTACTAAACTGACACTGTGAAACTATATATGTCTATGTATTTCTACATCCCTCTCTATCTATGTATACACATATGCATATTTTATATATATATATATATATATATATATATATATATATAGATATATATATATATATACATACATATCTCGATATACATACGTATACACATGTTATATATATATATCTGTACTCCTTTTTAGTTCCACATATGTATACACACAGTAACATACTGCTGAACATCCATTACTGTACAACCTACTTGTACATTGCACTACAACCTACATTGCTATGTGCACATAGCTACCGTCACATACATATGTATGTGGAGCCTTCAGTAACAGTTTCAGTATGTCCCCGGCCCTATGCACATCTTCATATACATAGATACAGACCAATAACATATCTGGAGGGTTCACATTATGTAGAGTATTATAGTAGTACTTTACATTACCTGTGTTTGTTGCAGCTGTTTGTGTAGGCTTGCAGTTGCTTGGCCTGCTGTCAGCCTCTTTGCTTTGTTGTTTCAGGTTTTTTTTATTTTCTTTCTCTTTCTTTATGTTTTCTCTCTCTCTCTCTCCCTCTCTCTCTCTACCTCCAGCGGGTGCAATGACAGTATTGCATGTGTGGACTGGGAGTACAGGATGCTTTTGTAGGTATCTGCACATGTCCATGTGATGGCCTCTGCACCAGTTGTTAGCCAGCATTTACTAATTGCATGCAGCCTGTTGTGTAGTGATTGCAGTTCTCACTGTGATTACAGGACTGTGCTATAAAAAGGTCTGTTAGGTAGGCGTAGCCTTTTCAGATTATCAGTGTGGGGACCATGCTGGTTTGCTGTGGACACTGTTCTGTGAGTGTAAGGGTTGGTATGTCTCTCATATTTCAGGCTGTGTTGTAGACACTGCAATGCATGTTGTTCTGTAAGCTGAGTATTCCTTCCTCCAGTGTCCTGTTCTCCATGTGTATGTAAACAGACACCTACGACTAGTAATACTGTGTATATGGGTGTGTGTGCTTTCCTGTGGGGATTGTGGTGTAACTGGTATATAGCAGTGGCTCTTGCAATCTGTTGCTATGGCTTCAATATTTGGCCTTTACATTCACTTGTTGTATGCCTGCTAGGTGTCTTTCCTGTAATGTGTTGCAATGGCTTTCCTATGTTCCATTTACATTCACAGCTTGTAATGCTTGCTAAATCATGGAATGGTACATAGCAGTGGGTTACTCCAATGACATATTCTGATACTCTGCAGTTGTGACTGTGGGTTATTTCAAGCATATGTATTAGTACACCATTTGTGCCGTGCAGGTGGTGCATACCTTCAGTCAGTTATAGTTACCATTGCATGTGTAGTTACACCTTTCTGCCTACTGTTAGTACATTTGACAGGGTGTCAGTGGGGCACAGCTGACATTTGTTTTCACATCAGGGACATCCCTGTAACTCAGTCACAGTTGCTATGTCTGATCTCTTAACTATTCAACTATGGCACTGTTTATCCTGCCCTGAGTATGTGTGTGGCTTGCCAGATGCTACTGTGACAGTATTAGCTAGTAGCTACCAACTAGCATGACTGTTTCTCAGCACACAGTACTATTTTACAAATCCATGAGATTTGACAGTAAATATACATGACATGCTTTGTGTACTAGACTTGCTATATTCCCTTTACATTAATTCCTACTATTTTATGATATATTTCTTTCAGCACAACGTTCTTGTGTAGCAGTCATGGCTTAGTGGTAAGTCATGCAGACTACTGTTTCCAAGGTCCTGGGTTCGAGACTGAGGGAGGTATTTTATTTTGCTGCTGAGAAAACTACAGGCCTTGTCATTCAGAGTGACTAAGGCACTTTTAAGCAGTTGTAAGTGGGCTAGCGCTGGTTTGCGCGGAGGTCACGCATGCACACTGCTGCTTAGCTTCGCGCACACCCGCTTACTACTGCTTAAAAGTGCTTACTCTCGTGCACACCCACGCTATTTTCTTTTAAAGAAAAGAAAATGGGGAGATAGGAAAGTGGTGAAAAAGGGGGCACAAAGAGGGTAGAACAGTAGGAAAACAAGCTCGGGTTTTGCAGGAGGGATGTAGGAAAGGCCCATAGCTGCCCATTTCTTCATCCACACCAGCTGTGCATATGTTTGTAATTTGGTGTGAAATTTGAAACCTTCCACCCCTGAGAGAGGTGTGAGGACAACAATAATATTTGTTGTACAGCCAATTGTAATTGCCAGTTTACATGTCCAGCAGACATGTGTGCAAAATGGGCAGCTATGTATGGGGCATAATTTTTTTGTGGGTACAGAGTGCTCTTTTTTTTTTTTTCAGGTGTGAGTGGTATGTCAGGTACAGGAAGTCGGTATAGCTGGAGAGGTAGGTAGGGGAGGTTAACAGACAAGACAAACAAGACGCATACAGGGGTGGTGTATGACACATGTGGGGGGGTTACACAATTGACGGGGACAGATGTTTGGATATCTCGAACCCATGAGCCCACAGATGGCAACAGTGGAACTGAGATCCCCACCCATGGGCAGTTGCCACTGTGCCTTCACTGCCCAGGATGGGGCTGTGCTGGGGCTGTGTAGGCAGCAGGCATGTCTGTGAGTTGTGCCACTCGTGCCTCAAGCTGGCGTAGGGGCCCAAGCACAGCATGCCGGATCTCCCTACGCACCACAGTCTGGACACTATGGAGGGTGAGTGGATGTTCTCCTCCGGCCACGCTTGCAGAGGGGGGACGAGCCCCATCCCCTGCAGCGCTTCCACCTGCAGATGGCACAGGGCCACCGGAGGAGGGTCCAGCCTGGGCACTACTGCCAGGTGCACTCGCCAGCTGAGGTGGGAGAGGTGGGTCCGCTGGAACCCGCCTTCCCTGTCGTCCTATGTTTTGCATTATGTTATGACAGTTTGGGTTAGTAATGTACAATACCATTCACAATTAGTTGTAACAGCATGCATTAGTATTCCCATTAACCAAACACCCATAAATTCAAGCCATTGAACAGCAAGCATAACACATGCATAATTTTAACAGCAATACACAATCCAACAACATGCAGGGTTGATTGATGGCAACAGGCCATCAGGTTTGGATGTATGAATGGGGCACATGCATCAACGTACATGCAAATATGTATGAACCAACAGGACAAATGTCCAGGGGTGTTAATTGTGAATGCACATACCCATTTCACGTGGAATGGATTATTTGTGGTTATAGGGTAGGGTGAAGAAATATTTCATTAACAACTTCAAATACCTATACATATGCTGTACATTTCTACTAGCTGCAGATATATACACACTACAGGTCTGACTACAGTTTGCTATGTGACAACTTATTCAGGTTGGTGATAGGAATGTTACTGCTGCATCAATATACATTTCATATTTATTCATATACATTCATATCTGGCTCTGTTCAGCTACATCATCCTGCTACATTTGCTTTATATGGCTATAGACAACTGTGGATGTTTGGTATTTCATACAACCATACTATCTGCATATTGCAAACTGAGAGCAACATATCCAGATTTTGGGACACACATTCCAGCTTCAGTACTTTTTTCAACACATGTTGCTGTTTGGTTCTGCCTGTCACATTCATTTCATTCTGTACTGACTGCAGTATACTTTATTCAGGAGTTATTACTACTTTATTGGTGGATTCATACCTCTTTCTCACACTCTCTCATTTGTTTTATTTTTATAATTCAGGATGGTACTTAATTCTAGGCTTTATTGACATGTTTTACTTTTAGTTATAACAATCCTTTCCAACAGTCTCACTTGTGTCATGTTTCAGAATTTAAACAGGGATATATTTCACACATGTGTTTTACTTAGCTTCTGTAGCTGTACTTTTCAGCCTGCTGCAGGTTATGTACTATTATATTACAGGTGGGACATCTTTATTTCAGACATGTTTCATTTTTATGTTTGGATTACAGGCTGCATCACACTTTTGTAATCAAGCAATACTTGCAAACTCTCTTACACTGTTACTTGCACATTTTATCAATAAGTGACTACACTGCACTCTTTTGCAAGCTGTCATACTTATATTTTTTTACAGTTACAGGGAGAGAATTACTGACCTGCCTGGTGGTGCAACTGCACCAGCCTATCGGCATAGGCTCGACGGTTCGCAGAACGGACAACTGCAGCTGTAATATAAATGAAGTCATATTGGAATACACATCTCCATAATATCAGCTAGGTTACTTTCTTACATAAATAATTACATGTAACTTACTCAGTAGTGGGGTGTTGGGCATTTGCCGGGCCTCCTGGATCCAACGGTTCAGTTGGTCCTGCTTCCATCTCTTCAGGTCCGCATGGTGGTGACGGACCTGTTCACCAGTCCTTGGTATTCCTGTGGCACTGGTGAGATCATGTGCCAACTGGTCCCACGCCTCAGCCCTATATGCTCCCCACAGGACCTGGCCCTGCATGAGTTGGGCCTCATGATCATGGACGACCAGCCAAACCATATATTTGGACTTCTTAACGCCCCACCTCTGTGCTCAGAAGCAACTACCCTCTCCTACACCTGCCATCCTGGCTGCAAGTCGGTTCCACAATCGGTCATGCTGTGTATTCCCGCCTATGGGGCTTATATATGCCGTTTTTCCCGCACTTATCTGTGATTGGCCATTTTGGAATTGTATCAGCTTCACAAAACCTGCTTTGTCATGCTCCTCTTTCCATTCATTCCTATATATATGCTATTACTGCATTTTGAAGTGCAACTGTCATGGCTTAGTGGTTCAGTACTTTGACTATGGTGCATGGTATCCTGGGTTCAAACCTGGCCATTGCTTTTTATATTTTATGACTGTCTACACAGGCTAGGAGATGTGTCTGTGTAAAGGCAGTTTTGATACAGCTTGCTCAACAATGCCCGTTGGTTAGCTTGTTGGCGTGGTGCGCAGCTCCGCACAAACGGGTTACGCTGGCTTACGTGCCGTTTGGCTGTCAGCACGCATATTACACTCAGCTCAGCTACGGGCACACAGTTTCAGCATGTTACAATGCTGCTCAACCCCAGGCACTCATTTTACACCTGTGCAACCACTGCTCACCTACGGGCACTCATTTTAAACCTGTTAAAACACTGCTCACCTACGGGCAGATATACTCAACTTGTTAGAGTGTAGCTCAGCTATGGGCACATCTGACATTTTTTTTATTTTTTATTATCTCACATTTCTTCAAAATACATGGCCCATTTCATTACATTTTACATAAAATATAATTTTATATATGTGCATATATGTCAGGGAATTGTTTTGTGCTTATTTCACTAAAAATAAAAATTGCTGTTGTGGGGGCTTGAACCATGACTGCCTCCTCTTCAGCCGACGTCTCTACTGCTACGCTATTGCTTCTTGGCTTACTTTGCATATTTAGTTCTTATATGCTTTTCCACTCACTGCTAACTGTGGCTAAGTGACAGGCACACCTGCACAAACGAGCGCACTCACGGGCAAACATCTTTACAACTTATAAAAAAAAATTTAAGATATTCATTTATACATTTTATGTTCATAGTCTGTGGGGGCATGTGTTGTGTTGTGTTTAGTCACATTTACACGGACTCTGTCATGGGGGTTTACTTTCGGGACTTTTACTCTTCTAGGGGCGTGTCCGTTTGCAGGGCTCGCCCTATGGACACGCCCCCTACTGTCTTACATGGACCGTGTTAACCTTAGGTGTGATTCAGCATGCCCTCATGCATATGCATGGCATGCTGACATCACACTGTTTAACTGCAGCCTCCGTGTAAGCCTTGTAACTCTTACACGGAGGCTTCGTGAATCCTGCCCAAAGAGTTGAAAAAAGAGATTTCTTTAAATGAGCTAGATAAAGTATTAGGACAACTAAATGCAGATTCAGCTGCAGGACAAGATGAAATAGGGTATGAAATGAATAAAAGTATAAGGGATTGGTGAAAAATATTTTTTAGACATTTTGATTGAATGGTTAAATTAAAGTTTTTATGTATAAAGAATTGTGTAGTGGAATACCGAAATTCATATGGAAAAAAGATGATAGAAGACAAAAAACTGGAGACTGATGGTATTGCATAATAATGATTATAAGAGCTTTATGAAATTAATACAAAAGAGATTTAAAACTAAAATGAAAAATATTATGGATTATAGCATATATACTATAAAGGGGAAGATTTGTCAATAATTATTAATGATAGCCAGAGAAATTGTGAATGATACCATGAACAGAAAAGAAGAAGCAAAAATCATGATGGGGACCTTAATGAGGCATGTGACATGATTTAAGCACAACATATTATGGGTGATAATGAAGTAATAAAATATAATATAAGTGAGAAAGTTAGGAAATTATGCATGTCAACTAATAGTAACAAAAAAGTAAAAATACTTGCAAATGGCTGGTTAAGGCAAGAAGTACATATGAAGACTGGTGTAAGATACAGATGTCTGACAAGTTGTATACTCTTTGCATTAGTTATGATTATGATAGTATATGAAATAAATTACAAAATGAAGGAGGCAGGGTATATAATTACCTGAAGGATTAAGAATTCCAGTTCTGTTAAATTAGGCAGATGATATTATAATAATTGTAAAAAAATGAAATTTGGATACAAGAAGTAATAATTTGCACAGAGTGCTTAGAGATGATAGGGATGGCTTTAAATAAAGAGAGAAGTAAAAGTTTAGGTGATGTAGTAAAGATTGGGGGTATAATATAATGAATGGAAAAAAAAAAAACAACTGAAGTATTAAAGCATACCTGTATTTTCTGGAGAACATATAAATTATCATTCAGAAAAAAAGTGTATTTGATAAATTCAGTACTGATTGGAAAAATAGCTTACTTATCAAGAGTAGTTATGCTGCCAACAGTATTTGAATAGGAATTATTGGAGATAGTTTTTTCTTTCATTTATATAGGGCTGTAGATTAAACTCAGTAAAAAGAGGGAGTTTTGTATGTAAATTAAGAAGAAGGCGGCTTAGGGTTAATTAATGCTACTTCATTAAATTTGTACAAAGTCTTAAACTGGATAAATGAAAAAAATTAGAGATTAGCAGAACACTGTATAAATATAAGTATGATAATTTTTGGAGTATGATCAAACAGTGTATAAGAGAAAAAGAGTATGTCAATGAGGAAATAAAATATTGCCAAGAAAAAATATTTTTGCAGAAAATAAAAATTGATGATATAGAAAAAGATAGAAAAGTATGGTATAAAAATGTAATAATAAAATATTACTATGTAAAACCATAGGAAAATCTAACAGATAAAAAAAATAAAGCTAAGACAATAAGAAGTAAATGGTGTAATCAGAAAGTAGAATGTCAATATTTTTTGTTGAGACTGGTAATAGATAAATTGCCAGTCAAAGGAAATAGGCCATATAAGAAGAAAAATGATAGCACATGTTTACATTGCCAAGAAGAAGAAACTAAGGCTATGTGAAAACAGGGACTATAAAAAGGGAGACATGGCTGAGCTCTCAGAATATGTGTCACAGGCAGGTATGACCCTAGCAATGAGCAGCATTCTAATGTCTCCAAGGATGATGCCACTATACCAGCATAAAATTATCAACTTTAACAATTGGCTTAGTTACTGGCATCATTCCAAAGGAGTCCAATGCTTGTAATCCTGGGAGGACACGGTTGATAGGTTATGTCACTTTGCCAGTGATGGTCTTCATCTGTCACTTCTAGGCTTTTGGATATTGGCCAAAATATTAGCCAACCTTATAGTGCATTTTTTAGGCATTTTCAAACAAATAAACCTTCCAGCATAACAAAAGCTACTCAGGGCAAGCTAAAGACATTACTATTCAATGCTAGGAGCCTCAACAAGAAACTGCACTCCCTAGAAGCTCTTTTCACCCTGGCACCCTGGTGAATGCTGATGTCTGTGCAGTTACTAAAACGTGGTTCAAATACACAGAAAGCCCTTCAGTAGTATATGGCTGTAATGCCTTTCATACATTCCAACCACCTACTGAACATGAAACAGATAAAGGTGGAGGTGTATCTAGCTACATAAAGGATGAGCACACCTACCTTAGGCTGATCAAACAATATGACATGCTTGAGCTACTCCATGTCCAATTAACCATGGGAAAAGTGTATTACCTTATCTTTTTAGCTACAGGTCCCCCACTATGAACCAGGAAACCCATATATTATACCTGAAGTTACAAGAATCATTCATCATCCAGCCCACTACCATATTTTTGGGTGATTTTTAACTACCCCTCCATTAACTGGGAGGCATACAAGACCACTAACATGCAGGCCCAAGATTTCTTAACTTTGTAAATTTAAATGCCCTGAACAGCTAATCTGCACTCCCATAAGGGGAACAAATATCTTAGAACTGGTACCCACAAATATGGGAGAGTGTTGCACCCCTCCCCTCATTGTTCTGTCCTCACTAGTAAGATCAGATCACAAAGTGATCTCCCTTGAAATAAAGGTAAAACTAGTTCCCCTACCTAACCCCAAAAACTTTTAAGAACTTCTCTAAAGTAAATTGCCCCCTATTAAGTGACAACATACCTAGTTTTCAAGCTCCCCCAAAATCCAGAAAACACAGAAGCCTATGCAGAGGCATACATAAAAGCCCTGTATAACCTTATAAACAACTGCATAAAAATGCCAGTACCAGACCAAAATAATCCCAGGTCAAACCACAAAAACTATCCACTATGGTGGATCCTTAGTATTTATTTTTATTTATTTATTTTTATTTTACATTTGTTGACCGAGCTAGTCTGGCTGGCTACATGTCCATTTTCAGCAGAGGTCCAAGGAGAAAAGCTCCACTATATACTGGTACAGTACATAAAATACATCACTGTAAGATACAAATTATAAGGATCTAAAGAACTATTTGAATGTAGGATAGTCACAATACAGAAGCATTTTTACAGAAATGTAAAATTCTTAAAATACTGTGTGGATTCCTATTCCCATAATATTAGCAAAAGCAGGAGTAGTAATATTGAAAAGAGAGAAGGTGGTAACACACACAAAGGTCTATACAATATAAATAGTATTAACAGTTATGATAAAACATTTGTGCCAGGGCACAAATTTTAAGAAATAGATTTGCACAGCAGGGAGCAATGTGTAGGTTTAAGTGAGAGGAGAGATGGCAGGTTGCAGTAGTGTATCAAGTAAAGAGAAGAGACGTTATAGGAAAAGTAATATCTAAGTGGATACTAGGTGAGCTACAGAGGAGGAGTGAATACTAGTGGTAGAGACAAGTAGAAAAGTAATGGAGAGAGCTGCAAAGAGAGTTGGGTACTGAAGTCAGTCAGGATTAGAGCAAGGGCATAGCCAGTTAGATTTGAAATGGTTCCTTAGTTGTTTCTTGAAAAGTTTTGATGAGCCTAGGGAGGTCAGTTCTATGGGAAGTGTATTCCAGTATGAGCCAACAACATTTGTAAACAAGGAGTCACCAGCTCTATTGTGTGATTTGAGAGTGGTGACTAGCAGTTTGTTTGCTGAGCGGAGGGAAGTAAGATTCCTGTAAGGGGTGACAAGGTTATTAAGTATTGGTGTATTATTAGGGTAATGGAGAATTTTATAGGTGATAACTAATTGATGGAGGAGAATAAGATTTTAAAGTTCAAGCCAGTCGAGTTTTTTGAGATTAACACAATGATGGGTACGAAATGGGGAACCTGTGGCAAATCTGGCAATGCTATGGTAGGCTGTGGCAAGTTTCTGAAGGTTAGATTTTGAAAGGTTGATAAAGGATGGGGAGGCATACAATAATGTAGAGATGACATGAGTTTGGGCTAGAGACACCCTGCTAGTTGGTGTAAGAAAGGGCTTAAGTCTATAGAGGGCACCTATCTTTTTATTAACAGCTTTGATGGTTAGGTCAATGTGGCAATCAAAGTTTAGTTGATTATCTATTGTAAAGCCTAGTAGTTTAGTGGAATAATCAGGTGTAATGATAGTGCCATTGTCAGACACAATAGAGAAGGAGAAGGGGGCAGACTTAAGGGTAGGTGAGAAAAGTAATAATTTGTTTTTTTTGGGGATTGAGGAAGAGAAAGATATGTTGGAACCATTTTTCTGCTGCTGTAAAGACTTTTTGGGTGGAAGAATGGAGTTCAGCTGGAGATACAGCAGAACAGATGAGAGTTGAATCATCTGCATACTGAATACATGTGGATGTTGGGAGTGAAATAGATAGGTTATTTATAAATATGGAGAAAAGAAGGGGACCTAGGATGGATCCTTGAGGGACACCGATAGTGACTGGGAGCTGAGAGGATAGATGGCTGGCCCAAAGCACTTTTTGTTTTCTATATTTCAAGTAAGAGTCAAACCAGTGCAATGCCATAGAGTCAAACCAGTGCAATGCCATAGAGTCAAATGAGAGAGATTTGTATTAATAGGTTGCACAACAAAAGAAAGAAAATCCTGTTGAGAAGCAAGAGGAAATCTGTAAAACACAGAAATAAGTTCCTCTTTAGTCTAAACAAGTGACTCAAGGTACTAGTCAAGTCTCTGGAAGGAAACTTTGAGGTAAAATAGCCTTCAAAGCTAAGGATAACCATAAGACATTTTTCAGTTATATCTGCAGTCTTAAAGGCAACACCCAACAATGTGCGGCATTAGTTGGCATCACCTATACTCAGCCAGAAGATATAGCAAATGTGCTAGATGACAAATTCATCTCAAATTTCACCTTCCCTTTATCCCCAGTTCTCCTACAAAAAAATACCCTCCATCACTCCACCACCAATTATCACCAAATAATAGGTTGCTACTGCACTCTCTAAAGCTAAAAACATAGGTTCAATGGGGCCTGACAATATACCAGGTTGCCTCTTAAACAGCCTAAATCAGGGCTTATCAGATCTATTAGGATCTCTATTTAAGCACAGCCTATGTACTGGCTCTGTCCTGATAGAGTGGAAGATAGCAACAGTCATCCCTCTGCATAAAGGGGACCATCCACTGACCCGCGTAATTACAGACTCATAAGTTTGACTAGTCTTATATGTAAGACCATGGAATAATCATGGACCAGATAAATAATGACATAGGAGACCTCCAAACACTGGAGCTAACCCAATTCTGCATTGTCAAGGGCAGGTCATGCTTACTGAATGTGGTGGATTCATTTGAGGAAGTTACTAAGGTCATAGATGAGGGTAAAACAGTACATACTGCCTACCTCATCCTGGCCAAGGCATTTTACACACATCCCCACTCAGGTGTTATAAACTCACAAGACTATGCATAAATCCCTGTGACACCAGATGGATAGCCAATTGGCTCATGGACAGAACACATGTGGTTAAAATGGGTGAATCCAGATCCAGCAGGGGGGCAGTTGCTAGTGGTATGCCACAGGCCTCAGTATTGGAAACACTCCAGCTCAGAATATACTTCTCTGAAGTCAAGACAAATGTGGAAGGCCTCTGGACAACAAAGTTTGCCAAGGATTGCAAGCTAGGGGCAATCAATAACTCACCCAACAATGTAGATATCCTCCAGGAGGGTCTAGATCAGACAAATGATTGGTGTCAGAACCATGGCCTAACACTAAATGCAAAAAAATAAATTTATCATACCCTTTGGGACGTCAACTACCCCTACAAATTGCAACATCAATAGAACACTCCTCATAGTGGACTCAGAGGTGAGAGCTCTAGGTACATAGATATATAGTAGCCTGTACTTTGACCACCATGTATCCACAGTGGTAAGGAAATCCTTTTACATGGTACAACTTATAAGTAAAGGTATGGCATCCAGATCCAAAGAATTTATAATCCCGTTTTACTCAGCCCTCATTAGACCAATAATTGGGTACAATGCGCCATTTGGCATGTAATTGACTAGGCAATTACAGCAGCTGGAACAACCTCAGAGGTTCCCCACAAAGAAAATACAGGGTGTAAACAACTTGAACTACGCACATAGACTAAAGCCCTATCCCTTTACTCTGTCTTCTACCAATTATTAAGGAGTGACCAATGCCTGACCTACAAGTCACTCACAAATCCAGCCCTGATGGAGCTTCTACACAACAGCATGAGAGTCACCTGATCTAAGGATCTAAACTTAGTCGGGGACTCAAAGAAAACATGCTGGAGAGACAGATATGTGTTTGAGAGATTGCCCCCTCTTTGTAACAGGCTTCATATTCACATTAAGCACAGCTCTTACTTGGCCCTCTTAAAATGCAGTCCGGATCAATGGATGGGGAATTGCAAATTCCCACATGGAGTATTTCCTATGTCTCTTATGGACAAGGGCAATCTGTAAGACACTCAATGCATAGGCACAAATCCATGCCATCCTCTTGCCTCTAGGGGCAATATAATGGATAAAATCAGTTTTTATTGGCTAGGCTTGTAAGGACCCTTAAGCCATTAGCTCAGTAATCTCGTGTGAACCTATAAACCTATGAGCCTATGTCTTTTTGAGTAAAAAAAGGTATGGGGAAAACTATGTAAAGAAGAGTTTGTTTGAAGATATAAAAGAAGTGGTTACAATAAACATGGATATGATTAATGTGGATATTATAAGAATAGAAATAAGGAATATGTTAAAAGAATAGCTAAAAGGTTGTGTTATGTAATATGGAATAAAAGAATAAATTAAATTATGTTTAATGGTAAATGGATTTTAGGAACAATACTAAGTAGAATCAGATAGTGGTTATGGAAAAAGGAGTGGAGGTCTAACAGGGATGAAATTTAATATGATTGTGTAAACAGATATATATATATATATATATATATATATATATATATATATATATATATATATATATATATACTTGTACACTTTAATTATTTGTAAACATGTAAATATTTTGTAAATAAGAGTTATTTTTGTGTATAAATAAAGGACCCCTACTATGTGATCCTTTGCATCTACCTGAGGTGCCACCAACTCAAGCAAATGGGGCCTCAGTTTAACATCTCATCTTTTCAGTAGCTGCCATGTGATCTTTTGCATCTACTTGAGGTAATGAGAAACAATATTAAGTAAAATCGGATAGTGGTTATGGAAAAAGGAGTGGTGGTCTAACGGGGATGAAAATTTAGTATGATTGTGCGATTTGTATATATATATATATATATATATATATATATATATATATATATATATATGGGTCTACTACATTTCATGGAAAGTTCATTTCACTGAAAGTCAAATCAGTAGGACCACTTCACTGAAAGCTCACGTCACTGAAAATTCATTTGACTGAAACTCATTTTGTTGAAAGTTATATATGGAATTTTCCCCACTGTGGTGCAATCCTGGAGTTAGTATATAAAGTAACGGGGGTGTGGGGGGCATAGCCTCCCACATATTATAAACATTTTAAACTATACAGATGGATACTTCTCTGTCTAACATACAGAGCCATGTCCAACCCAGAACTGTTGAACATGCTTCATCTTAGCAAAACAAAATCTACTCGAGCTACACGCTCTAAGGATATAAACCTCAGCACAACAATGAATAGAACATGCTGGAGGGATAGATTCCCTTCACAAAGACTTCCCTTGCTATGGAACAAGGTCCTGATCTACATAAGGCAGAGCCCCTCACTATCACTCTTCAAGAGGAACCCTGACGAGTGGATGGGTAACAGAAAGTTCACACCAGGGATCATACCAACAGCTCTACTAGATAGGGGCCAAGAGTACTAGCTGCTAGATCAAGGGCCTAGGGAACTAACCAAAGGGGCGGTGAATACCGCACAACATGGCTGGGCTAATATATGCCTTCGGGCAGATAGCCCAGTACCTACCTATGAACCTATGAACTTACATGTGCAATGAATAACTGTTTCTAGAAGACAATATATAACCAAAGTATGTGGCGGGGGGGCTTCGCTCCCCACACCCCCCTTACTATATATACTAACTCCAGGATTGCACTAGAGTGGGGAAAAGGCCATATATAACTTTCAACGAAATGGGTTTCAGTCAAGTGAGTTTTCAGTGAAGTGAGCTTTCAGTGAAGTGGACCCAGTGATTTCTTTTTCAGTGAAATGATCTTTCCATGAAATGTAGTAGACCCATGGATATATATATATATATATATATATATATATATATATATATATATATATATATATATATACTTGTACACTTTTAATTATTTGTAAAGATGCAAATATTTTGTAAATAAGAGCTATTTTTATGTGTAAATAAAGGACCCCTACTCTTTTCAGTAGCTGCCATGTGATCTTTTGCATCTACTTGAGGTACCACCAACTCAAGCAAATGGGGCCTTAGTTTAACATCTCATCCAATGGATGGCACAGTCAGGAGTGCACAACCCCTGTGCTGCAGTGTCAACAATTGATGTACCTGGTGTGGGAATCAAACTCTCAGCCTTCTGAATAAAAGGTGAATGTGTGACCTGTTATGCAACTGTCATAACTTGTTATTTATTGCGTCCATTGAGGAGCAGTCATTGCACTTTGTTTTATTTCCTCCGTTATATTACTCATATCTAATTTCCTCGTTCATAGTCATTTGTTCTTACAGGGTAAAGAGTGTTCTATTAAATACTTTAATCTTCTTTCCAAGTAATGCAGCCAACTCACTTATGTTTTCAGTCTGCAGATGGAATGCCATGGTGAAGAATGGCAAGAACATCATCTTTGGCAGTGAATTTGAGCCATGTCTTAGCTTGCTAGAATATATAGTTGACAGAGAATAATTTAACTCTGTGTTGTGTCAAACTTGTACGACATGCTTCCTGTATTTATGTGTGTTATTGTGATACAATAAATTGCATATAAATCCTTTTTTCAAGAATCAATAACTGGACCTTTAGAATGACATTTGTGATTGGGATGAAGATCACAACAGAGCTATGAATGGGTATTATAAGAAATAAGAAAGGTAGTTTGCTGTGTTTGTCTTGTTTAGACAGTTCATTGTTAAACATACCACTGTACAATATTTACATTTTTTACTAAGATGATCTTAACACCAACACTTATTTTTTTCATTTTTATCTATATGTAACTAGGACTCTGAGCTTTTCCAACAAAGCCTCACTACTTATAACCAAACCTAACAGCTTGGCTGACCGCTGTCTATACTCTCACATAGTGTCCATAACATGGAACTTCATCCCACTAACAGACAACAACCATTGCCAAAGTCTTTTAAGCTTCAACAAAAAAAAACACACCAACTCACCTCATGGCACTGCAAATGCTGTCCACCTGATTAAAGCCGCCCTTCTCTCCTCTTACTACTCTCCTTGCCAAACACCTTATCCCTTCTCAAACAGAGTGACTGCATAAAATTAATGCCTACAATATGTCTGAATACACTATCAATAATGTAACAAACAACTGGCATTATAAGCTCTGCCTGTTTGTATATAATTCCATGACTGATTTCTTGCTCTCCGTGTTTATGTATATACTGTATAAAACTACCACTTCCCATGATTAAGTACGCAACAGCTATGTCAGATGTCATTGTCAATGTTTTATTGTATTGCAATGGAGCTTTTCTCCCCAGGCCTCCACTGAATATAGGTCCTGAACTCAGATGGACTTTCCAAATAAACACAATGCATAAACAAACAAACAAACAAACAAACTAAAGCAAGATTGCCACCTATCCCTGTCATTTTGGGCCCTTAAATCTTAGTTTCAGCACTTCCTATGACTTAATTAGTAGATGTTCCATTTTCACAGTGCTGCCATGTTATGGATCAGTATTAAAACTATCCTCCACTGTCAGATAAGCAGTTTAATTTCTTTCCTTTCAGTTGATGAACAATCAGGGTTGTTTAGTCTTTTATTTACTTTATTTATTTAGTTTTGTTGAGCAACATGGAACACTGATCAGTTAGGATTTATTTCAGGTCTAGCCTAGGAGAAATAACAGAAAACAAATTACTGTCAAGTATCTATATAATGCAATAATGTGAAAATATGCAACATACACCATGTAACAAAAACTGCTGCTATAAAGAAAATCATTACTTATAAAGTATAACCATATTTATATAAAAGATCTATAAAGTGGATGGGAGGGGGGATAGTACTAAGAGATCAAACAGATCATAGAATAATAAAACAAGTTCTATCTTAGAGAGGGGTTGTGTATATCAGAGTACAGAATAGTGAGGGTTATGTAAATAAATGTGTGGTAACAACCACACTTCCAACTGTACTGATTTTCACAGAATGTGCAGAGTTTTATCTCACGTTTTTGGTCTGTTCCTCATAAAATCTCTGGTTTTCTGGCAAGTCACTGAGGACTGAAATCACTAAATAAAGACATACAGTTCAGTTTCAAACTTCATATCCTTCGGAAAATGCATGCTGACACAATCTTGTTATTCTAGCAACCTTATAAGTTTGTGAGAGCAATATTTATTGCTTTATAAGTTTATGAGAGCAATCACCCCAAGACCTACTAAAAATCCATAAACCCAAAGCCAACACAGGGTGCAACTTATATAGCTACCATCGCTCTATTGCATGGAGCAAACTCCCACTAGGAATAAGGTCCCTGACTCACCCCAAACAATTTAAGCTAGCAACCAAAGACACAGGTCCTGCCATTGTACTCACCCTCCCTGATTACCTACCTTTTATAGTACAGTCAAACTAACTTACTAAAACTTACCATTAACTACTTCATCCTATGTTTCCTACGCAACCTCCAAAGCTTCTTCTATACTCTGCTCCCTGAAATTCTTATGTAACCTTCTAAGTTTCTGCTACTCTGCATACAAAACCTTATATTTACCTCTTTTATTAAACCAAAACATACAACTTATTCTATTTTTTTAATGTTCTCCTTTTTGTTTATAGTACTGTTTTATCTGTTAACAATATACATGTATGTAGCTTACATATTTTAACTACCAAAACTCTCTATTGCTATTTTTATTGAAATGTATCTGTATTGCTGTTTTTATTGCATTGTATATCTTTGAAGCTTTTCTCCCCAGGCCTCTGCTGAAAAAGGGCAATAGCTCAGCCGGATACTCCCGGTCAACAAATGTAAAATAAAATAAAATAAATAAATAAAATATTTAAAATTTGTCCATCTTTTTAGGCCTTTGCCCTTCATATATTTATTCTTTGTCCAGATTTCTTGGTGCTAAGAGGTTGAGAGGTATAGTAACAACAGATCAGAAAAAAATGAAAGGACTTAAGGGAATTCAAGAAAATTTTAGAGGGTGGGAGAAAGCTGAGTTACAGAATTTGAAAAATATAAGGGTAAACACTGGTCTGATAATTTAATATGGATCAAAGTCAAGAAAAATGTTAATAAAGGAAATTTCTGAAACTGTTTATTGGAGTGGAAAGAAGATGAATTAATGAGTTTGTTGGGAGTAATAGAGATGTACATAAAGTGGAGAAATATATATGCAGTAACATCCAGTTATCTTCGGCTATGGAATGTATCCAGTCAGTAGGTTGAGAAGTGTTAAAGAAGTTATTAGTATACTGATAAAGGATACAAGAACTTGAAACATTTGATATTATTTATATGTGTTTATGCTTCTGCCTGTTTTCTGAGGCATGTACACACTGCTGTTTTCTGTGGGTGCATTTTTTTACATTAGATTTGAATTCAGTGTAGAAGATTATGAGTTCTAATAGATGGCAGAATGGATTCCTTCACTTTGGGTCCAACAACTGAAAGTACTAAAATTCTTGTTAAAGACTTAGCACTGTTAATGAACCCCTGACTCAGCCTGTCACTTAGCCTAGGGGAAATCTGTTCAAGTTCACACCTAAACAGTTTGATAAACACTAGTGTTATAGACTAAGCATAAAAGATGAAAAAGCATTCTAATGACTAACAGGGAATTGCTAACAATAGCAAATTGCTTTCCTTTTGGGTGTGTAAGTTCACCTGTAGTGCACAAACTGTTTACGGAATGTTTCTGAAAGAAAATGGGGCACTGGAAGATCAGCACCAAATCCCTTTACATATGAGCCTCAAAATGCCAAATTAAAGCTTAAAGCAGCAGTTCCAGTGTGATGGTTCGTTTCATGTATTTGTGTGTGTGTGTGTGTGTGTGTGTGTGTGTGTGTGTGTGTGTGTGTGTGTGTGTGTGTGTGTGTGTGTGTGTGGACAGAGAGAGAGATAGAGGGAGAGATAGAAAAATGGAAAAGCAGAAGAGGCATTAAAGTATTACCTTTTTTCTTGCATTAATATAAGAATGAAATAAAACACTATCACTTTTGCTGTGCTGAGTGATTATGCTATATCCTTGGTAACACCAAATTGTGGTGTTATAATTTTGACAACATCTTCTGTATCCCACTTCACAGGTTATCCACAGCTGCCAATCATTATGTTATCCATTCATCCACAACTCCTTTGTCCCATTTTTACACATGGGGGTGAGAGTGTCACTTCAACAGTGACAATCATCTAGAGCCAAGGTTTTCACCGCCAGGCGGCTAGCCCTGCCACAGCAATTCTTCACCACACAGACACACTCACACCTATGGCCAATTTACAGTGTCCACTCCACCTACTACATGCCTATGGAATGTGGGAGGAAACTGGAGCACCTTGAAGAATCATTATCCTATACTCCATAATATTTAATCCATCCATCCACAACCTCTTTTACCCACTTTTGAGGTCAGGGTGTCACTTTAACAGTGACAATCATCTACAGCCAATATCAATGTATTATATGATATCAGTATGAAGATTTATTCTTATAATATCCATGAAATCTCAATAATGTAAAGAAACCATGCCATTTAATCTCCAAACATTAAAATTCATAGCAACAACCCTTAAAATCATAGCAAGGGGTCAAAAAGAGGAGTATGTTCATGTTTTTTGGAACAGTATATTATCAGACATTAGAATTCATATAGTTAGTCATAAGGAATCTTTCAATAGGCTTAATTTACTAATTCAGTAATGCAAATGCCCTTAAACAAACATAATTTTCTGAAGAAAATCAATACACCAAGAAGGAATATGGCTACATCTGAGGTTAAACCTCATAGTACTGTATAACAGTACAAAATATGTATGAAATCCACATGAAAATATCTGAATACACAAAGAAAAATGGATTTTTCTGATGTTCTGCCTGTATAAAATATGTCAGTAAGAGTGGTAGTAATCATATACATAGATTCACAGATTCAGCTATCAACTTTACAACCCACTAGCCTTCAACAAGCTTGGTTACTTTAACCACATGTTGATGTTTTCCTCTTCCTGTACATATCTCAAGTCAAACAGAACAGATTACAGAGAGCTGGGCTCATGTGTACAAAAGAAAAAGACAGTCTGATGAAGAAGATTTGGAACATACAGGAAGAAGGCAAAAGGAACTGAGGGCATCCAACAAAGAGATGGACGGATTGTGTGAGAGATAATCTGTGACGGTCAGCATGACTGTGGAAGAAGTTGGGAGAGTGGTATTACATCAAAAGATGACACAAAACCCTGACCCCTGTAGAAAATGGGAAAAAGTGGATTGATGATGATGATGATGTATGGTTTGCCTTCATATGGTCATGGGTGGTTTGTGCGATCATGCATTCCATCGACCAATATGACCGAATGTCAAAACGTGTTTGTGACAATATGTCGAAACACAATACACGGAATGCCTATGTCGAAAAGATGTTATTCATTTGAATGGCACAGTGCATTCATACTGTAGCCATTTGAATGTCTGTGAAGTGACGTTCTGATGTTTTGTCATTGTACTTTCGCTCAGGAGACGTCACACAAACCACCCGTGACCATATGAAGGTAAACCTGATGTACATCTCTTTGTCTCTCTGTCTATCTCTTTCTCTCTTTGTATATTATTATACACACCCACACACCCACACATACACACATGCACAAACAAATGCATACACACATCTACACACACACACACACACACACACACACACACACACACACACACACACACACACACACACACAAAACTGTAATAGAAAAATCTTGGAAAGTGTTGTGCAAATGTTTTTTTTGTTTGGCAAAGTTTTACAATACCCCTCCACCATCCTTAACTATGTTCTGAGAATACCAGTTACCATGAAACTGCTATATGGAACTTTCAAAGCATGTTCGGTTATTTGAAAAAAAGTGCATTATGTAGTCTGTAATACAGACCGTGTTTGACAGCTGGTACAGAGGAATAAGGCTTTGGGTGATTAATGAGTTGCTTCCTGTAGGCAAGGCTTCTTTCCATCTACCTCTATTTGAATACTGTGTGACTCTGAGAAGTCATTTAACCATTTCTGAAAGGATGTTAGAGGATTTAAGGGAGTCACCAACACCCTTACCAATGGAAAACAATGACTAACAAAGAACAAATGCAACAAAACATTACCTGTGTTCATTGTAACATGGCTTTTCTTTTCTCTAGAGGAAGGTGGGGGCTTGCCACTGCAATTTCATTGAAGACCTCCTTCCAGAAGTTCCTTAAGTTATGGTATGGAAAGATATAGGGGTAGGAACTGTAAAACTTTCCTGTTATTTTGTTAATACTGATATTTACAGTGGATATAAAAAGTGTACACACCCCTGTTAAAATGCCAGGTTTTTATGATATCAAAAATGAGACCACAATAAATAATTTCAAAATGTTTCCCACCTTTAATATGACCTATAACCTGTACAATTCAATTAAAAAACAAACAAATCTGTTAGGGGAAAAATTATAAAAAATAAAAACATACAATAAGCTTGTCGCATAAGTGTGCACACCCTTAAATTAATACTTTGTTGAAGCACCTTTTGATTTAATTAAAACATTCAGTCTTCTTGGGTAAGACTGTATCAGCATAGTACAGCTTGACTTGGCCATATTTTCCACTCTTTCTTGCAAAAGCGCTCCAAATCTGTCAGATTGCGAGGGCATCTTTTGTGCACAGCCCTCTTCAGGTCGCCCCACAAATTTTCTATTGGATTTAGGTCTGGGCTCTGGCTGGACCATTCCAAAAATTTAATTTTCTTCTGGTGAAGCCATTCTTTTGTTGATCTGGATGTATGCTTGGGGTCATTGTCATGCTGAAAGGTGAAATTCCTCTTCATCTTCAGTTTTCTGGCAGACGTCTGAAGGTTTGGGCCAAAAGTGACTAGTATTTGGAACTGTTCTTAATTCTCTCCACCTTGACTAAAGTCCCAGTTCCAGCTGAAGAAAAGCAACCCAAAGCATGATACTGCCACCACCATGCTTCACCATGGAGATGGTGTTCTTTTAGTGATGTGAAGTGTTTTTTTTTGCGCCAAATATACCTTTTGTAATTTTGGCCAAAAAGTTCAACCTTAGTCTCATCAGATCATAACACATTTTTTCACATGCTTTTGGGAGACTTGCTGTATTGTTTTGCAAATTTTATCTGGGCCTGGATGTTTTTGTGTGTAAGAAATAGCTTCCATCTTGCAACCCTACCCCATAGGCCAGACATATGGAGAATATGGGAGATTGTTGTCACATTTAGTACACAACCAGTACTTGCCAGAAATTCCTGCAGCTCTTTCAGTGTTGCTGTAGGTCTCTTGGTAGCCTCCCTGACCAGTTTTCGTCTTGTCTTTTCATCAGTTTTGGAGGGACATCCAGTTCTTTGCAATGTCACTGTTGTCCCATATTTTCTCCACTTTTTGATGACTGTCTTCACTGTGTTCCATGCTATATCCAATGTTGTGCACATTTTTTGTACCCCTCTGCTGACTGATACCTTTTAACAATGAGATTCCTTCAATGCTTTGTAAGCTTTCTGCAAACCATGGCTTTTGCTGTAGCAGGCAACTGAGTAAATGTCAGGAAAATCTTACTAGGACAGTTGAACTTTTTTTAGGGTTAATCAGAGTCTCTTTAATTGATGGCAGCTGTGTACCCAAGAAGACTGAATGCTGTAATTAAAGCAAAAGGTGTTTCAACAAAGAATTAGTTTAAGGGTGTGCACACTTATGCAACCAGCTTATTGTACGTTTTTTATTTTTTATATTTTTCCCCTAACATATTTGTTTGTTTTTCAATTGAATTGCACAGGTTATATATCACATTAAAGGTGGGAAAAGTCTTGAAGTTATTTATTGTGGTCTCATTTTTTTATATCACAAAAACCTGGTATTTTTAAAAGGGGTGTGTACACTTTTTATATCCACTGTATTTATTGTTTATATTAGGTTCCTTTATCTATTGTTAGCCTCCCTGCAGTGTATTCCAGGCATAGACCTCCAAACAGATCCACAATCAGACACTGCCTTAAAACCAAGGCAAAATTCACCTCTGAGTAACCTACGAAAAATATAGTGGCAATTCCTGAAGACTTTCTTAATAGTTAAAGATTTTTAACTATATAACATTTCTAGTACAGAGTTATTTAACTTTTCAATCTGTTTTTGATTGCTTGTTCATAGGATATAAAACTCTTTAACATATTTAATGTGTTAGCTCAGTGAGATATAAAGTGGTGCATTGAGCGTCTTCATATGATATGCCATGGCCATTAGAATAAGGCAAGTTACATAATATGCTTTTCTGACTTAAGTAAATACACAATGTTCAAAGTTTAAATTGTCTGCCACTTTCCCTACATCTATAATGATGTTTTTTTATTTTCTTTTTTTTATTTGGATGATTTGATCTATTATTTTCTAATCATAATGTATGTTCCTTCTGTCAAGCCTCTAAATTCTGCATTTGCTAACTTAAAAAAAGGGCTGATAGCCTCTAACTCTGTAGTAAGCCTCAGGTGGCTATGTCACTGAATGAATTTTCTAACTTTTAAAGATGAAGTTATTACCACTGCAATAGTTCTGTATTTGTTTCTACACCATATTTGACAACATCAGCATACATGCATACATGACATAAAATATTTCAGGCTTAGGCAATAATGGCCTTCTAGCCTGCCAATATACCAAAACACTCACTCCTATACAAGGTAACAAGTTGCTCTTAAAAATATCCTAAACTAAGGCTTGCATTAATATAATTTGGTAGTCTATCCAATGCAGCAGATAGTCTCTCAGAGAACCAATTAGTTTATCTGTCATTCCTATATAATTTCTTTTTTGATTTCTCCAAGTCTTTTAGGTTTCTAATACCATGGCGGGAATGGACCCCATTCCTAAGTCAGAGTATGATTAAAGTTCATGAAATTAGTATTATTTCACTCTCTGATGTTAGCCAAAAGTGCTCTTCGCAGTACCCACATTGTGCCCAGCTATGACTCCTTCTGCAATTCATACGGTGTTACATGAATTGGTAACATATCTAAATATGATTGTAAATTCTTTTTTATAAGACCAGTTACTCCTACTACTACTGGAACTGTCTGTGTATCTTTCTTCCACGTGACTCTCATTTCTGCCTGCAGATCAAGGTATTTTATGACTTTGTGTCACTCTGTACGCAAGACACTATAGTCACTAGGTGTGGCAATTTCAATGATCAATGCTACATTTGTCTTCTTTTCTTCGATCACTATGTCCGGTTTTCTAGCATCTATCTTTTGGACTGTTGGTATTGGGTGATCCCATGTGATGTAAACTTCATCATTTTCAATGATTCTCGGTGGCTCATGTTTGCAATATTTTTCAGCCACTTCGATACCATAATGTTTGCACAATCTCCAGTGTAACAATCTCTCCACATTATTATGCCTTTCAGTATACAGTCCCTCTGCCATTAGAGCATCGCAACCAGCAATAAGGTGTGTAACTGTTTCCAACTCGGTTCCACAAAACCTACTTATGTCTGTTTCTCCCACATGTTCAATGGACTTAGTAAACCAGCATATACACAGCCCACTATCTTGGGCTGCCAATATTAACCTTTCATTTCTTGATGTAAATTCACCTCTCCTTAACCATTCCTGCATTCGTTCTTGATCAACATGAGGCTCTTCCAGAAGTTTTTTATATTTGAAACTATATTTATGTTTTTTCCACATTTCTTGCCTTCTCATCTGATCCTTCACCTTATATTCTTTCTTTTCTTTTTTAGCACATTCAGTTGCTACCTGGTTTTTATCCACTTCTGGTTTGATCTCCATTCCTGCTTGACGTCGATATGCTTCTGCTAAATTAAGCAGAGATGTCATAGGTTCATAGGTTCATAGGTTCATACTAGGCTATCTGCCCTAGGGCATTTATAAGCCTAGCCAGAATGTGTTTGGCTTTCGCCACCCATTTTAAATTTATTTTGCTATGCCCTTTTTCAAGGTTAGTATACTGTGCCTCTGTCTAACAGTGACACAGAAGTGATACCCGGGGTAAACCTACGATCCCCCATCCACTCATCAAGATTCCTCTTGAAGAGAGTCAATGAGGGACTCTGCCTAACCTGGACTGGGATTTTATTCCAGAGTGAAGGGAGCCTCTGGGTTATGAATCTGTCCCTCCAGCATGTCCTATTTATTTCAGTGCTGAGGTTCAAGTCTCGAGCGTAGCTCGATGGGATTTGGATTTTCTGAGGTGCAGCATGTCCATTAATTCCGGGTTGGACATGGCTTTATACATCAGGCACAGATCGCCTCTGAACAGGCGGTATGCCACTGAGTGGAGCTGGAGTTTCTCTAACAGGGCAGCATATGGCATCTGTTTGAGCCCTTTGATCCTCTTTGTGAGGTACTTTTGGGGTCTTTCCAGTTGCTGCAGGTGTCTGGTAAGGTACATCCCAAAAGGGGCATTGTACTCAATTATGGGCCTGATGATGGATGAGTAAAGAGGCACGATGACCTCACCTGATCTAGATGTGAATCCCTTCATGATTAGGTGGGCTATATAAAATGTTTTTCTAACCACTTTGGCCATGTGGTTGTCAAATGAGAGATTGCTATCAACTTGGGTCGCCAGGTCCCTAATTACTTCTTCTGTACTTAATGGATTACCACCTATGTGGTAATTTGTGGGCACTTTGTTTTTGCCAAAGGGGATGACTACACACTTTTTGGCATTTAGCTTGAGGCCATGGCTCTGGCACCAGTTGTCTGTTTCTATGAGGCCCTTTTGGAGGATGCTTGTGTCGGCTGGAGAGTCGATTATGGCGCCCAGTTTGCAGTCATCTGTGAACTTGGTCAGCCACAGTCCTTCCGTGTTGGCCTGTACCTCTGAGAAATATATACCGAACAAGAGAGGTCCCAGGACTGAGACTTGTGGGACACCACTTGTAACTGTTTTGGAGTCTGACATGGCTCCAGCAATTCTAACCATGTGGGTTCTGTCCTTGAGCCAGTTTGCAATCCATCTAGTGACATAGGAGTTTATATTTAAGCTGGTGAGCTTATCTATAATGCCCGAGTGGGGTATTGTATCGAAGGCTTTTGCGAGGTCCAGGTAGGCTGTGTGGACCACCTTCCCCTCGTCAATGGCCTTGGTGACTGTTTCAAAGAAATCAACCAGGTTTAAGAGGCAGGATCTGCCCTTAACAAAGCCGAACTGGGTAGGATCCAGTGTCTGTAGGTCCCCAATATCTTTATTTATGAGGTCCATGATGATCCTTTCCATAGCTTTGCAGACCAAGCTAGTCAGGCTTATGGGGCGATAGTTTCCAGGATCTGTTGAGGCATCACCTTTATGGAGAGGGACCACTGTTGCTGTACGCCACTCTTTGGGCACATATCCTGTAGTAAGGCTGAGACTGAACAGTAGTTTTATGTTTGGGTTTAGCTCTTCTTGGAGTTCATGTAGGATGCAGCCTGGGACACCGTCTGGTCCCATTGATGCTGTGTTTTTTGCTTTGTAGAGGGCGGCTCTTACCTGAGCATCTGAGATGTCAGGGGGGCAGCACTCTGCTGGGATAGATATTTGCCCTTTTGGTGGGGAGGGGGGGAGAAGTTTGCGCTGAACCTGTCAGCTAGGATGTTGGCAATGTCTGTGGGTTCAGTGTATTTTTTGTCATTTTGGACTAATTCTGAGCATATCTGGGAATTACCACCCAGGTTCCTAACATAACTAAAGAAAGCCTTGTGATTATCCTTAGTGTCCTGTGCAATTTTTCTCTTGAAGCTGGCCTTAGACAATTTTATGAGTGCCCGTAGTTTTTTGCTAATATTGATCAGTGATGCCTTCCCTTTTTGGGATTTTGCTCTATCATTTAGTAGCTTCCTCCTTCTGTTGTATAGTTTGTTTATGGCTGGGGTCCACCAGACAGGACGTCTGCCTTTGGAGGATTGGGTCTTGGTTTTATTTGGGATCGCATGATCCATGCATTCCTGAAGGTGTTCATACAATGCGTTTATAAAGGATTCTGTGGTCTGGGCCATATTTTCCACAGGCCCAGGGGCTTTGAAGGATTCCACCTCAGTTTTGAGGAGTGTGAAATTTGCTTTAGAGAAGTTTTTCACTGTGATTTTCTGGGCAGGGGGTGGGGTCGGGATGTGAATATCCAGTGAGATTAGTTTATGGTCTGATCTTACCAGTGAGGGATACACTTCTGGTCTGGAGCATAGAGTCCCCATGTTGGTGATGATCAGGTCCAGTATGTTTTGCCCTCTTGTGGGAGTGGTAACAAGTTGTTCCATAGCATTTGAGTTTATAAACTCTAGGAACCTTTGGGCTAGGGTGTTGGAGCTAGAGTAATGCTCCCAGTCTATGTTTTGGTAGCTGAAGTCGCCCAATATAATGGTGTTTGGAGAGACCTTCATATTTTCCAGTGTTCTCAGAAAGGCCGAGTGGGGTTCCTGGGTTTGGGAGGGTGGTCTGTAGCAGGCTATAAACTGGAAGGCAGTTTTACCCACTGTTAGTTGCACATGGATATTCTCTGATGCTTCGTGCTTTGCCACCAACCTGGAGGTGTGGGTATCTTTGATGAATATCGATACTCCCCCTCCTTTTGTGGTTCAGTCCAAGTTTTGGGGCCAAAAAACATGGTATGAGTATAACCTGGTAGTGCTGGGCTGCTCTCGGGAGCCCTGAACCAGGTTTCTTTTACTGCACAGATATCGATGTTCTCCATGCTAAGGAGAGTTTCGAGTGTGTACATCTTGAGGTTTAGACTTCTGGCGTTGAGTAGCATTACTCTTAGTTTCTTATCCCTTGTGATACCTATGGAGGTGGGTTTGCCTTTTGAGCCTTGCCTAAAAAAGGCACTATGGGGGTAGCAAGAGCCTTTGCCAATATCCGAAAGCCCAGGGGTGACAGGTGCAAGCCGTCCCTAGCGAAGCATCGTGGCTTGTCGAGCATATCATCCCAAGCTGACAGGCATTGGATCCCCTTTGACTGACACCAGTACTTAAGCCAGTTGTTGAAATTGATCATCTTGTCTTCATATTGTGGCATCATTCTTGGTGAGGGTAAGATGCTACACAAGGTCAGGGTCATACCGGCCTGGGCTACATGCTCAGAGAGCTCCTTTATGTTTCTTTTCATGTAGTCCAGGGAGGTACATCTCAGGTCATTCACACCAGCATGGACAATGACTGAGTCATATTTGTACTTGCCTTGGAGTGACCTGAGTGCTTGTGTTATGTGGCGGATCCTAGCACCCGACAGGCTGCTCACCGTGACCCTCTCCTTGTTCAGCCTGGTGAGCAGGACGTCAGTGTGCCTGACGATAGAGTCACCTATTACAAGTGTATCAGGTGTGTTGTTTAGTCTTAAGGGCTGTGACTGTTCGGCACACTGGCTTTGTGAGATATGTGTTGCACTTGTTTTGTTTTGGGGTAGCGGTTGCTTGGGTGTCTGCTTTGGAGGTCTCTGCTGCTTAGGCAGATCTTTATTTAGAGCCTCCAAGTATGTTTTTGTGTGATTATGTGTTTGGTTTGCTGTCGTGGTAGGTCTATGTGAGACTGGAATTGTAGTGAGTGTGGTTTCCTTCTCCTCCTGACTGGTTATGCCAGTAATGAGTTGAGAGAGCTTAGCCTCCAGTTTGGCTATATGGTTGCATCTCTCACATGTGTTGGAATTTGTTGGGAGGAGGAGAGGGTTGTCTGTGTACATGAGGCAGTTGTAATATTGCCTCAAGATTCCCAGATTCACCAGCTGGACCGGAGAGGAGATTGACAACTGACCTTTGGACATGCTAGAATAATATTGGGAATTCCTTAATAATTGAAAACAAGGGCCAGTGGGGAGTGAGGGTGTAGTGCTTTTAATTTTTAGTGCTGACTTATATAATTGCTTTAGCGAGCAAGTGCCAGGTAACTTAAGTGCAATGTGTTACAGGTAACTTAAATGCAAAAACGACAAACAGTAACTTTCTTTCAAGTGAAACAAGGAAATAAGTACAGTAAGCAATGCAGATATCACTAGTGATCCACAGAAGCGCTGAGAAGCCGCGTATTAGGTGGAATTAGCGTTCCGGGGAAATAACAAGCAAACAAACAACAAGCATATAGACAAAGCTAGATTCAGCAGGCCTGGATCTAGTCTATGCTACAGCAAACAAGGTGTACCAATTTCAGTAAGATACAGTTCAAATATTCAGGCACTATAATCCTTTAGGATGAAAGCTACCTGTCCTGCCACCACAGTGCATGCCACAAACCTTCCTAATGTAAAACAACTGGTCTGAAGCCCAAGTGCTTAATCCAAAAGACTTAGAATGATAGCTACACTTTAATCAAGTTACTACCAAGCAGTAATAAATACAATTGAATACTTTAGAGAATGCCTGGATTAGTGCTCAAGTTACACAAACAAAGCTAGATCCAGCAGGCCCGAATCCAGTCTATGCCACAGCAAACAAGGCGCACCAACTTCAGTAAGAAGCAGTTCAGATATGCATGCACTATAAGCCTTTAACCAGAAATTCCCAGCTCAGAAGGGCAGAGTCCAGCCTCCCCTGCCACAAGAGTGCAGACCACGAACCCTCTTAATGTAAAATAACTGGCCTAAAAGCCCAAGTGCTTAAACCAGAATTAATACACTTTTAGAATAACAGACACTGAGCCCTCAATCAGCAGTTCCCAACCTAGAAGGATGTAAGCTACCTGTTCTGCCACTACAGTGCAGACCACAAACCCTCTCAGTGCAAAACAACTGGTCCGAAGCCCAAGTGTTTAAACCAAAAGGCTTAGAATGAGTTACACCAAGCAGTAATAAATACAATTGAGTACTTTTAAGATGATGCAAAAGTAAAATAAAGTAGGTAGAAACACAAGTACAGTAAAAGCAGATGAATTTTTTTTTTTTCTGAACAAGTGCTGAGATCAAAGAAACGGATTTGAGTGCTGAAACTAGATCTTAGATCTTAGATTTATTAGATTTATCTACATCTTAGATTTATTCTCTTCATGTTTCAAAACTTTCACCACATTTGGATCTTGTGAGGTCAATAGATATGTGTGGAGTCCCACAATTGCAGATCTATACATGTAATCAATTTCAACAAGGCCCATCCCTCCTTCAGAACGGGGATATATAATCTTGATATACACTGATTTTTATAAATTATTTGGTGAGCATGAAACATCCTTCTTGTTTTGATATCCAATCTATCCAACACTTTTTGGGGCCAGTCATTCACTCCAAAATTATAAGTTAGGACAGGAAGAGCAAATTGATTTATAGCTTGGATCTTGTTCCTATGTGTCAATGCTGTTTTCAGGATTAATTTAAGTCTTCTAAAGTACTCCTTACTAAGCCTTATTCGCATTTGTTCATGTTTTATTGCTGATCCTTCATCAATTCCCAAGTATTTATACACCCTCTTGCTCAAGTTCTTTTATATCACATTCTTATCCCAAGCTGATGTTTTCCTGGCGCTGCAATTTTCCTTTTTTAAAGGTTGCTTTTGTACATTTATCAAGACCAAATGACATTCCAATATCATCTGAAAAAGTTTTGACAACCTGCAGCTGTGCTTTCAGTTCCTCATCTGATGAGCTATACAATTTTAAATCATCAACAAAGAGAAGATGAGAAGTCATTAGACTTTGTTGTTTTCTAAAGGCCAAATTGTAGCCATGGCCTATGCTGTTAAGTAAGCAGCTTAAAGGGTTAATGGCAAGGCAGAATAACAAGGGTGACAGAGAGTCGCCCTGGAATATCCCCCTTTGAATGCTTATCCCTGGGATAATAATATGTCCTTTATCATGGCTTAATTGCAAAGTGGTGTGCCACTGTTTAATGGTTACTGTAATGTAATCAATCAGTGTAGGGTATATCTTATACATTTTTAAGCACTCTTTTATCCATGAATGTGGAATACTATCAAATGCTTTTTTGTAGTCAATCCATGCCATACTTAGGTTCTTCCCCTTCTTACAATCCTCCACTATAACTTTGTTTAACAGCAAATGGTCCTTTGTTCCATATGACTTTCTTTTATTGCCCTTTTGTTCTACTGCCATAATTGAGTTTTCTTCTAAATGACTATAAACTCTGTCAGCGTCAATTCCCATGTATAGTTTGTATGTTGTCAGAAGACAAGTTATTGGTCTATAATTTTTAGGGTAGCTTGCAGGTTCACTCTTAAGTAAGAGCATTGTTTTTCCTGTTGTTAACCAGTGCAGTGTGTGTTCAGAGTGCATATATAAATAGTTCTTACTCATGGCTAAATCATAGTGCAAAGAAGTTAATACTTTAAGCCAAAAGTTAGGTACTGCATCTGGGCCTGGGGTTTTCCAGTTAGAGGCTTTTCTCAACTTTATTTCAATCTCTCTAGTTGTTATTTCATCCCATTTCATATCCTGTACCTTTAAACTTCTTATTCTCTCTTTTACTTCTTCTATCCATTTAGCATCGTTGTTATGTTCCACAAGATCTTCATAGATAGTTCTCCAAAATGTATCTACTTCCTCTTTTTTTGGCAGTCTATCTATTCCTTTTACCTTATTTCACAGTTCTCTAGAAAACTTTTTTGGGTCATCAATAATTTGTTCATTTTGTGTTTTTCCCTTATATTTATCTTCGTATCTTCTAAGTCTTTCCACCTGTTTTGTAATTTTTAGTTTGTTATCTCCAATAGTGCATAATAGATCCTGGTCTGTTCTAATACCACACATTGCTTTTATCACATCTATCTTTCTTAATATTTTCATTGATCTGTTCCCTCTTCTATAATCTTCTAACAATGATACTTCTTGTCTTAGCTGCTTTATAGTTTTCTCTATTCGATATTTCCATGATGGTATTCGCTGTTGACCCCACTTTTCCCTCGCTACCCTATGTTCCTGTGATAGAACTTTATCAGTTATTAATTTAGCAGCACAGTAGTATATTCTGTTTACTTCTGTTATATCACATAGGTCTCTATGGACAGTGGCAATTACTGTGTTCATTTGTTTTATCAACCTTCTGACTTTTGGGGTTTTATTAACCTTCTGCAGTCTGTTTCACTCATTGATCTTGATATATCTATCTTTGTCTATTAAATCAAGCAACTCTTCTCTTAACTCCTTTTCTTCCATACTGAGGGTACATCCCTTGTTTTCCATTTCCTGTGGGTATTCTATAGAATGTTCTATAGCATCTTCCTTTGGCACATTCTCTTCAATTTCATTATGTGTCTTCTGTTGTTCTGTCATATGGGAACTCACTGGCCTATCACTTCCCAACATTGA
This sequence comes from Protopterus annectens, assembly GCF_019279795.1. NCBI lineage: Eukaryota > Metazoa > Chordata > Ceratodontiformes > Protopteridae > Protopterus > Protopterus annectens. Next base: position 1,805,490,213 of record NC_056735.1, read on the forward strand.
GTGCATCAGAGTTTCCACAGTTTCCTGTTTCTTTCCTTGCTGTCTAGCTTCAAATGAATGTTTATACTGGTTTCTTGTGGAAGGCTCCAAAATATCTTGATATGGCACCTGACCAGTTACTTCCTGTTCCACTGGTTTCCCCTTAATTTGGATATCCATTGCTCTGTCCTGTTGTGGTGCTTTCTGCATTTGATTTTCTACACTGAATCCTTCTCTTTGCAGCTGTTCCATTACTTCAATTTCTTTTTCTTTGACGTCTCCATTACTCATCTCTTTTTCTGCTTTTCCTCTTAGTCTTATTTTTTGTATTGTAAAGTTTTCCATATCCAGATTCCATTGCCTATATTTCTCTTCAAATATCTTTGGTGCTGCTCTTTTTGTATTAATTAATTTTGCTTTCTCCTTTGCATAAATATTACACCATATTAATTCTTTTTTACTTTCCCCTGTCCATATTTCTTCTTCACATGTCTCCAATGTACATTGTCTGATGATTATCTTCTACTCTTTGATAATCCCAAACATTTCCAAAACAGTGTCTAAGTGCCCTATATACTTGAAGAAGGTCTCTTCTTAAATACTAACAAGATATATTACTCTTTCAAAATAACTTAAATTTTCACATCCAATGATGCCCTTGGTATATTTCCACAGTACTCTTCCCATTTTACTCATGCTTGTTTTCTTATAAGGTTTCCATATTATTATTCCATACTCTAGTTTGGGTCTAATGTAACTTGCAAACAAGGATTTAATCATTTCTGATTTTCTAGACTTTATAAATCTTTTATACAGCCTATAGTTTTATAACTATCATTAACCTATTGGTTGATATGATCAGAAAAACTTGAAGATGGATCTACCCATGAATCCAGGTGCTTAAATTAATCTACTGTTTTAATCACTGTGAGCTGTATTAAATACTCACCCTTCAGTCTATGTCTCCCAAATCTGAAATGTTTTCTTTATGATGGATCTATCAGCACTTAGAATTTCAAATGTACAATTGTATAATACTTTCAATGTCCTATTTGTAAGTCATGCAGCTAACCATCTTATCAAGACTGTATCAATACCTAGCTATTCACATTTGTTGATCAGTGTTTTGTGTATGACACTATCAAAGACTGAAGTTAAGTTTATATAAATTATATCACAACACAATTTTCATGTATAGCTGTTATTATAATAGAGCAAAATGTTGCAGGTAGTTATAGCTCAATTTTCAACATATGTATACTGATATGTGATTTCAAGTCTCAACCTTTCAAATTCTGACAATAATTTGTCCAAAATAGCCATTTCCATTATTTTTCCATAACAAGAAAGTAAACTTACAGGTCTATATTAGTCAGAGTTTGTTCCATTCTTTTTTCCCTTGAAGGTTGGTTTAAAAAGTACATGTCTCCAAGCTTGAGGAATATCCCCAGATGTAAATGACCTAGTGAATGACAGATATAATGGTGCTATAAGTTTATGTTGAAGTGTTCTCAGGTTGTTTTACTAATTCCTTTTCCTTCCCGTGCTTTGTTTGGATCCAGTTTGCATAGTTATTTTTCAATATAATCTAATTTACTTTCAGTATCAGAAGTTACCTGGATTTTATTAGCATATCCTTTGTTGAGCCAAACTGTAAATATATCTATAATCTGTTATGTTTGAGAATAGATTTTAGAATCTACACACAATTTATGAGTTTGTATGTGTTTATTCCTACCTCATCTAATTTATCTACAAAATGGTTTCCTATTATGCTCAATATCTTTATATACATTTTCTTCAGTTTTTCCTGATCTTATTTCACACTTTGTTTAATTTGTCTGTCCAATTTATTATTTCTAGTTTTTAAAGTAATAGCTCAACCTAATCTTAATTTCTTATATTTTTTTTTATCTCCCATCTTAATTAAGTATTTTGTATTTATGGAAATATATCCTCCTGACCCTATGTGCCTAGATCCCAATGTTAAACTTTATAGATTCATAGGTTCATAGGTTCATAGGTTCATACTAGGCTATCTGCCCTAGGGCATTTATAAGCCTAGCCAGAGTGTGTATGGCTTTCGCCACCCATTTTAAATTAATTTTGCTATGCCCTTTTTCGAGGTTAGTATACTGTGCCTCTGTCTAACAGTGACACAGAAGTGATACCCGGGATAAACCTACGATCTCCCATCCACTCATCAAGATTCCTCTTGAAGAGAGTCAATGAGGTACTCTGCCTAACCTGGACTGGGATTTTATTCCAGAGTGAAGGGAGCCTCTGGGTTATGAATCTGTCCCTCCAGCATGTCCTATTTATTTCAGTGCTGAGGTTTAAGTCCCTCGAGCGCGTAGCTTGATGGGATTTGGATTTTCTGAGGTGCAGCATGTCCATTAATTCCGGGTTGGACATGGCTTTATACATCAGGCACAGATCGCCTCTGAGCAGGCGGTATGCCACTGAGTAAAGCTGGAGTTTCTTTAACCGGGCAGCATACGGCATCTGTTTGAGCCCCTTGATCCTCTTGGTGAGGTACTTTTGGGGTCTTTCCAGTTGCTGCAGGTGTCTGGTAAGGTACATCCCAAAAGGGGCATTGTACTCAATTATGGGCCTGATGAGGGATGAGTAAAGAGGCACGATGACCTCCCCTGATCTAGATGTGAATCCCTTCATGATTAGGTGGGCTATATAAAATGTTTTTCTAACCACTTTGGCCACGTGGTTGTCAAATGAGAGATTGCTATCAACTTGGGTCCCCAGGTCCCTAATTACTTCTTCTGTACTTAATGGATTACCACCTATGTGGTAATTTGTGGGCACTATGTTTTTGCCATAGGGGATGACTATACACTTTTTGGCGTTTAGCTTGAGGCCATGGCTCTGGCACCAGTTGTCTGTTTCTATGAGGCCCTTTTGGAGGATGCTTGTGTCGGCTGGAGAATCTATTATGGCGCCCAGTTTGCAGTCATCTGCGAACTTGGTCAGCCACAGTCCTTCCATGTTGGCCTGTACCTCCAAGAAATATATACCAAACAAGAGAGGTCCCAAGACTGAGCCTTGTGGGACGCCACTTGTAACTGGTTTGGAGTCTGACATGGCTCCAGCTATTCTAAGCATGTGGGTTCTGTCCTTGAGCCAGTTTGCAACCCATCTAGTGACATAGGTAAGTACTAGGCTATCTGCCCGAGGGCATCTGTAAACCTAGCCAGAATGTGTTGGCTTTTGCCACCCCTTAGATTAGTCCCCTGTGCCTCTGTCCAGCAGAGCCATTACTTCCTTGTGCCTCTGTCCAGCAGAGCCACTGCAGTGATCCCTGGGTTAAATTTTCTGTTTCCCATCCACTCTTCAAGGTTTCTCTTGAAGAGTGTTAGTGAGGGGCTTTGCCTAATGTAGATTGGAATCCTATTCCAAAACATAAGGAGTCTCTGGGACAGGAATCTATCCCTCCAGCAAGTCCTATTTATCGTTACGGTGAGGTTTAGATCTCTAGAGCATGTGGCTCTCAGGGATTTTTTTTTTTTAGGTGGAGCATGTCCATCAATTCTGGGTTGGACATGGCCTTGTATGTCAGGCACAGATCACCTCTGAGTAGAGTAGTTATTTTCACTTTTTTTTTTTTTTTTTGCATTTAATTTCCCTCTCAAAACTTGTCATATTCCTTCTGGATTTTTTCCACTGAATGCATCACTCCAATTCATTTTACATATTGACTGTCTTGCTTCCATAGAGTGTACTATTAATCTTTTGTGCACTTGTTTAGATTTCAGTTTGGAAGAATTATCTAGTAGTAATTTAACCTTTATAATCTCATAAACATTACACATAATGCTGGTAAAACATGACATGAAGTTACAGTTATTTCCTTAAGAACACAATGTCCAGTATGTTCTTTCCCCTGGTAGGTTTGTTTACAATCTTCAGTAATTATTGCTCCTAAACATACATTCATCAGGAGAATTCATACACCCTGATACAGGTAGACATTTTTATTTTAAACTTTCAGTAGATTGTAATACATGCCATTTAGTTTATTTAGCATATTGTACTACATGCCTATCATTCTATATAGGTAAGGCCAATAGGAGATTTACTGATCTTACTAGAGAGCACTTATATAATATCAGCAAGGCAACCACAACAAATGCATTAGCTAAGCATATAATGCAAAATGGTCCTACCCATAAGCTTGCTTTTATGGTAGTAGAAGTTATTAGAAACAATCAAAAGGGTGGTGATATAGAGAACACCTTACTGAAATTTCTGAAATAAGATGGATAATTAGAATGAGGGCAAATAATGGCAAAGGCTTAAATGATAAGGTCCCACTGAAGCCTATACTGAAATGAAGAAGTCTACGTAAATGATGAAAGGGAATTATATGTTTTTATGTTTATGTTTATATGTCTATATATGTAATTGTGCATATGTAGCTATACAGTTTTGGATGTTGATGGGAATTATTTCATATATTTTATGTATTTTTACTATTTTATTATGGTTTTATTGAATATGTTCCTTAAATGAAAATAATTAAGCTATTAATTCGTGAAGGTATGTGATTGGTTCAGATGTTATTGAATATATGTATAAGAAGCTGAATTCTATGGTTGTTTTAATGTCTGAGGAAGCAGTATTTCAAACACTGTGAAAGCACTTATGTGCTTTTATTTTTATTAGAGTTTAAAATAGTACCTGAACTCTACCTTTGCTTTGGTCTACTTTTATGTGGAATTGGAATGTATTTGTTATCGTCTTAAGTGGACTATTTATCTTATCCACCATCATTTTTTTTGTGTTATATTGTAAATAATTTCCTTACTAATGTTGAATCAATATTGTTCCAGTCTGCTTCTGGCAAATTTAAGACCCCAGCTACTTTTATTTTTCCTTCCCGTGTTTCTTGTAAGAAATGTATGCATTGCTCTGGGTCATTACCACTTGACTTTGGTAGTCTATACACTCCAACAATTATCTGTTCCAGGGTTGTCTTTATTCTCACAGTTATACCGTCTACAGTATTGGTGTTATTGAACATATAATAATCACTGTTCTCATAACAGTCTTTAATCCCTATCATAACACCTCCACTTGATTTTTTGTTAGAATGCCTATTAAAGTAAAAACAATTATACTATGACAGAGCAGGTTTCCAGTAGCTATGTCTTTAACCACAGTTCACTAACAATAACAACATCAATCTTGTGTGACTTTAGCAAATTTTCCAATAAAAAGCTAAATTACTGTAAAAATTGATAATACTGCACTGTACCATAATTAGCTGGAAACACTGTGATGAGACTGAGAATAAACATCTTTATCAGTTAATTACCCAAACTCATGCTGAAAAGGTGCCAGCCTCTCCTTTATGAACCAAGTCTTGTGTACTTTCTAGAATGAATTCTCCAAACACTGTAGTTCATTTAATAAAGCTTTATTAGATGTTCTCAATATACGAATACTGTCTTCATTAACAGTGCTAATAAGCAATTAGTGTTCAAAGTTACTGCACATCATATTCTGATTGTCTTGAACAATGTAAACTAATATAGTCTTTATCTGACTTGTCTTCTGTACTCAGGCTCAAGTGTCTGTAATCTGTAACAGGTCAAACGAACTCACTAACCTTAACTGAACTACTATCCTGAACACAACATATTATATTGCTTCAGTCCAGTAATTTTCCTTCTTTACTTTTCCTAACCTTGGTCTCAGGCTTTGTCTCGTATGTACTTTATTTAACATTCCATTAAGGAACATTCTGTAGCTGGCAAGATTGTATCTTTCCCTTAAGAAAAGAACAGTTTGTATTTCTGTATTTTTTGACCAATTTATGATTCTTTCTGCTTAACTGTTTTTTATGCATAAATGAAACACAATTTGTTTTATCCTTTAGCCTGTCTAATGTCTAGTAACTACTTTAAAATAGAAGTCCTTAATCTAACAATTACTATGCTCCTACTATTAACAAGCAGCACAGATACATCAAATGTTGCTGCCTGTGAACTGTTACATTTCTGAATGGGCAAAAATTATATCTTGTGTGAGTCATATATTGCAATATATCTGCTGCAAAGAATTCTCTTCCCTTGTCTTGGCAAGTGGACTCCATCCTGTCTGAATATATGGGTACATTTTCACTTTTTAAAATGGGCTACTCCAAAAATCTTTTCGTTTATTATGACCTGACTCTCCTTTTTATATTTGATTTATGAAGAATACATCCTAAATCTGTACAAGCTATGCTATCTAAGAGTTCTGTAAGTTCTCTACTAACAGTCAGAGAGTCTTTGAAGATGAGATAATTTGTACCTGAATAAAAACATCTCCATACTTCTTTAGATTAAGGCATTCTTGCATCCTGTATTTTTGTTCCTTGCAAGCATTCCACTATTCACTGTTCGTTATCCTCTCTACAAATATAAGTATCAGTTCTTCTAATAACTGAATCTCATCCGGTTATCGTTGTACTTCCAGGCTTGAACCATGTTGTCAGCTTTAGTCTTTCTCCTCTTTGTTACTTAACATAATGCTCAGTTTTGATGTCTTCCTTTTAGCCTGCTAATTGCCTCTCTTTTCTACCTTTTCTGTTCAAAAATAATGTCATTACCTGTAGATTTAATGTTTTGTGACTGAGCAATGTTATTACTTCCTGTAATGGGTGTGTCACATACCAAAGCAGTTTTCCTTTCTGGTATATATTCTCTTTGCATTATACACAATAATCAGCTTATTTTTCTTCATAGTTATTTGTTTTGAACATTTCCCTTTTTATTTCGTTTTCTTCTACATGCTCTGAATTCTCAGACTGCTGAATACTTGTATTCTGAATTCCAAAGTTGTCTTTGGTAGTATCATGTTTATTTAATAGGGGTTGAGTGATTTTTACTGGCAGTGGATATTTACATTCCTAAATGTGTTGCATTTGTACTCTTTTATTAAAGCAATATTATATAGTTTGCAAAAATCAAGAAATTTGGTTATCCAGAGTCCATTTCTCCCTTTTGTAAATGAAAAGAATAACAAAGAAAGAAGTCTCACCTTACACCATTCTGTGAGACAACACTGATAACCCCATTTGGAGCAGGCATGTAGCCTTCTGCCCTGACTTGTGTTTTGCTGCTTAACCAGCATTTTACCTATATAGTTTATAATGGACTAATATTTAATTGTTTTTAATTTGCCATTCATTCCCTTATGTAGAAATGTGTTGAATGACTTACCAAGGTCAATACAGGCAGCAGGCACTAGCAGTTCAAGCGTCACTGTTATCTCTTCAGAGAATTCCACAAAATTCAAAAAGCAAGCTGTCCCTTTAATAAACCAATGCTGGTTCATATCTAGCAAAAGTAGGGCCCCTGCATCACTCGGGTTAAACTATACTATGGCTTCTGTATGGTTTATAAAGATTACTGGTCAAGCTGAAAGGTCTGAATTTGTTTGTGTTTCACCCCCCATTCCTTTTTGAACTGGTACTGCTACATCTTATTGCCATAGACAAAAAAGGATGTCCTCACAGGCTATCGGTTTGTTTACTCTAATTGGTAGGGACTTTCCTAAAATTTCTTTGATTTCTTGAGAAATTACAGAGAATTATGTCTGGTCCTTGGGAACTTCGGTTTTAAATTTTGCATCTTGCAGTATTTATCATGCCCATAGTTATATAATGGATGCCTGTCCCTGTGCCTGTTGCACTCTGGTGTAAGCATTTGCTTACTGTGGAGTTTCCATATTTTTCTTCAAGTACATTTGTTATGACCTGTGACTCAGTGAGCATTTCATCATTTACTGATAAAATATTACATTCACAAACTTCAGTTTATCCTGCAATTATATTATATATTATTATTATTGTCTTTGGCCTTTGAAATTAGGCTGAGTTCATAGTTACATTTGAAAGATTTGATAAGAAAAGTAAGTTTTTTTTCTGTAATTTCCTTACTGTAGAGTTATTTTTAAGAGTAAGGCAATTTGTGGAAGCTAAGTAGTCACTCTTCCTTCTGTTGTATATCTTATAAATTATGTGATTCCAACAGAGTGTTTTGTTGAATTTATATACATATTTGTACTTTCTCCTCTATATTTATCAATACATAAGTTAAACTCATCGGCATTACCCCATGCAGGTTTATTTGTTATTGAGGGCAGTATCCCAGACTGATTTTGTAAGTATGTAACTTATTAAATCATACTTTCCACGGGTAAACTCTAGAAAGGCCAATTTATTTTTAACCGAGTTTGCTTTCCTTCCTAGTTTAATCATAATATTATAATGCCCTGAAAAACCATTGGTGACGATTGGAAAAATCCCAAGGTTGTCAGTATGATGTCTAACAAACTGCCTTCCCTATATGGATTTTGTACTGTTTGTTCCAAACTGTTTTGGTTAGTATATGTAATAAATATGTTACCATATTTATGTAATGTTTATTAGTTTATCCCGTCAGCATCATTGTGACAGTTAAAATCATGCTTAGGGATTGTATTTTCATTGACGTTTACTCCATGGCACTCAAGACTTGTCCAAAGGTTTTTAACAAATGAACCACACTGATTAGGATTTTCTAGTGTTGCCACTTCATATTATCTGCCCTATAGGCTTTTGAGTGTGTCTTGGTTCAGTTTTAACCCCAGGTGTTTTGTTATGTTCTCTCCCTTTCTCACTCATCACAGGCGTGATACTATATCCGTGTATGTGTGATTTACTGTGGTTTGCAGGAAGCCTGTACATTGTGTTAAGTGCATGAGGTTCTAGTTTGTTGAGCTTGTGACTTCCTGAACCACAGATAAGACATTTTGGCTATATGCTTCAGAACTTCTGCAGTGGTTGGTAGCAACAAATGCTCATATGCTGGGGCTGGGTCTGCTGCTGAGAGCTTAGCCTAGGGATGCCAAGAGATCCTAGATGTCCTTACTCCTCTTACCAATATTCAGGATTATATCAAAAAGTAGCAGTTCTTCACTAAGCATAAAGTAGCTTTATACATTGTGTTAGCCCTTTATTATGAAGTCTTTAAAAGAAAGTATGAAGTGCCGTCTTGCCTAATTATTTATTTGCTTATTTAATCTAAAGTGAAATACTTCTTGTATAAAAATATAAATCAAGTAAATGTGTACTGCCAGCCAAGACCTAAATTTAGCTTTGTCAAAAGATGACTAAAGTGGTATGTTTTGTAATAAGGTTTCTTTTTTAGTACATTATGAGCCTTCTGTTTTATCCGCTTGAAGTCACATTAAGGAACAATACATTTTTTCCCAATAAATTATGTGCCTTCTGTTTAGTCTGTGTATAGGTACATTTTAGGCCAGTACTAGGTATTGATACTAAGCAGATATTTTAAAAGAAAGCAGTAAGTATTAAAGCATACAACTAGTTGGTGGAACTAAATGAATGATGGGATAAGTGATGTTTAGTTTGAAGGGAGGAACTTAACGATATGATCATGTAGTGATCATTAGCATAATGAAATGAAAGAAGGACTTTGGAAGTTAAATTAAAAGGGCCACTGGGTTTAAGTATACAAGGGAAATAAGATAGCTGAGATGGGCAAAACCAGATATATTCACACAGCAGTCTAATCTGTCAGCTCTTTCATGAAAATATTGACCTGTTTTTTCAGTAATTAAAAACAATAATTCTGAGGTACTCCTTTAATTCACAAGCACTTAATCCCTTTGGCCTCCCAGAAAAGAAATATAAGTAACCTAGAACTTTTAAAACACCATGAAAATAACCATTAAATTAAAATAACATTTAAAAAAAAAACAGTAAAATGAAGAAAGTAAGTTGATTATGCAGACTGCAGACCAAAAATAAGATGTACTCACATCTGTTCTGGCAACTCTCTCAAGATAAAGCAAATAATACTCCTAGAGATCCTGAAACAGATTATTTATATAGAAAGTTGCCTTCTCAAGTGTTAAATATAGAATGAATTTAGTGAATCTGTACAGAGTGCTATCCTACCAAGGGTCAGGAAACTCCTTTCATAACTGAATAATTTCACAGATGGTGCTTACTCCAGAAGGGAACTATTAGCACTGATTCTCTAAAGAAACTCTCATTAAAGCAACTTTTAGAAAATTCTTAGTTGTTGAAATGTCTGCTGAATTACTTTGTAATATTTCTGCATGAGAAGATGTAGACCACATACTACTACTACTACTACTACTACCGTTACAGTTTTGTAGCATTCACTCATTGTTCTCACCACTACATTGTTTATACGACAAATACAGTCTCCTTAGAGCAAGCCAACATGTTATTATTATAATGTAAAACAAAACAACAACAAACAAAGCCATGGAAATTCAGACTGTATTTGTTGAATTTATAAAAATTCCCTTACTACTTTGTAATAAAAATTCACTGAAGCTCTACAAGTCATTTCAGTTTCTGGTAAAGTGGTCCTGAAAAGCTATGTTACAACATACAGTATGAAGAAATAGAAACAAAAAGAAAAGGCATATGATTAAATTTCTTCTCTTTTTATGATCAATATATAATTAATAATATATTGAAGAGGAGAAATAACCTTTTGTCTAGACATTCTTTGAATTAGATCTAAAACCAATGTATTCTTAAATTAAGACTCACAGAGACTTAAACTTGTGTATATCTGTACTGTTGTCTGCATGTATGAGAGTAATGGTGAGTGTGGAAGAGAGGTGAAGAAGAGAGTACAGGCAGGATGGAGTGGGTGGAGAAGAGTGTCGGGAGTGATTTGTGACAGACGAGTACCAGTAAGAGTGAAAGGGAAGGTCTACAACAGGGTAGTGAGACCAGCTATGTCATATGGGTTGGAGACAGTGGCATTGACAAAAAGGCAGGAGTCAGAGCTGGAGGTGGCAGAGTTAAAGATGTTAAGGTTTGCACTGGGTGTGACGAGGGTGGACAGGATTAGGAATAAGTATATTAGAGGGTCAGCCCAGGTTGGAAGGTTTAGAGACAAAGCCAGAGAGGCAAGATTACGTTGGTTTGGACATGTGCTGAGGAGAGATGCAGAGTATATTGGGAAAAAGATGCTAAGGATGAAGCTGTCAGGTAACAGGAAAAGAGGAAGGCCTAAGATAAGGTTTATGGATGTGGTGAGAGAGGACATGCAGGTGGTTGGTGTGACAGAGCAGGATGCAGAGGACAGGAAGAAATGGAAGCAGATGATCCGCTGTGGTGACCCCTAATGGCAGCAGCTGAAAAAAGAAGAAGAAGAGACTTAAACTTGTGTCCTACCAACAAATTATAGCTTATGGCCCCCAAGATATATTAATAGAGTGTATGTACTGACAAATTCATGCAGCTTTGAGACACATACCTGTCCCTCCAACATGCCTTATTTTTATTGCACGTGAGATTTAGGTCCCTAGATTAGGTATTTCTGATGCTATTTGTTTACAGATGTGCAATACGTCCATCAGGGCTGGATCAGAGGATACTTTAATGGCTAGTGATAGATTGTCTCTCTGCAGTCTGTAGGAGACCGAGTATAAGGACAAGGTTATGAGGCAGTCTGCACAGGGCATGTTCTCTATACCATGTATTCTTTTTGTGAGCAACTTCTGTGGACACTCCAGTTGTTGCATATGCCTAGTCAGATACATACCAAAAGGGGCATTGTACACAATGACTGGTTAAATGAGGGCCTAGTAAAAAAGTACAATGACATCTTTAGACCTGGACTGGGGAATTTGCCCATCTTCTTACTCTATGTAGTATGATCTCAGAGTTGGTATATATAATTACCAGGAAGGAGGAGATCATGCTCCCCCATAAAAAAATAGTTTAATTTTCAAAGGTTTATGAGTGAGCATTTGTACTCAATACCTTTGGGTTCAATATTTTATGTTTTCGATGAAGGATCCTACAGCCATCTCTCTCTCTCTCTCTGTATATAATTAAATATATATGTATGCAAACACTGCATATAACGAACATTCATAATGTCAAACATTTTTTTATGCCGGCAGAAGTGATTGAAACTCATTTGATTGCTTCTGTCAATGTTAAGTCCATGCAAGACTGTGAACAGTGGAGATCAGGGAATTTGCCCTTTCCCCAATAAAGATCTATCTCAGACTTGGCATATATAATTAGCAGAGAGTGTGGTGGTGTGGAGGGGGGGTGCTTGCTACCCTGCAAAAAGCATAAGTGTTTTTTGTTTTTTGGGGTTTTTTTGTATTTTTGCTTTTGATTTTTCTGGATCGATGTTTAGCCATTCAAGAATTGTGTTTCAAAGTACACACACACACACACACACACACATATATAAATATATATGTATGTATGTATATATATATATATATATATATATATATATATATATATATAGATATATAGATATATATATATATATATATATATATATATATATATATATATATATATATATATATAAAATATGTATATGAAATACAATTACATGACTATAGTACATGAGGGATGTTTAACAATATCTTTAAATATGACATTATTATTCACGAATTGTAAGAAATCAAGGCAGAAAATTGCCAGTGTCATACTCCAGTATCCATGTATGAATGTACATACATTAAAAGTAAAATAGACAAAATTGTTATTAGCAATTCAATTATTACATGTTAGTAGCTTTCCTTAGCAAACATGTAAAACAAGCTGGCTCACAGGAAATGTAAAAGGTTTGTTAATAGAAACATTTTTCTTCAGAATCCATCATTGTTTAGAAGTCTGAATTAGTGCATTATCAATATTTATTAGTTGATTTCAAGTTTCTCTTCAATTAGCAAGTCTTTGGACAGCCCTTGTTCAGATCAGTTTTTGTCAACCTTTGTAGCATATCTACCAAAGAAATGCAGCATAAAGAGAAAATATCAGTAAACATTATGAACATTATAAAAAGAAGCATTGACAATTTCATGCTGAGTTATTTTCTGCAAAATATGTAACAGAAAATTGTTAGTGGTTCATATTGTTCTAGCACACCAATAGTTGCATGTCTATAGGCATAGACTATTGTACATAATGTATTGCAGTCAACTCAGCAACTCTGCTAGAAAAATATCAGTCCAGTTCCTTTTTGTTACATGCATCATTTTTAATTCGCTCTCATCACATCTCCCTGATGATTTACATGCTCACAGACTGGTTCAGGTACTTTTGGCATACAGTGCTATGAGATCCTACCAATTATAAATAACTTGGTTGATGACTTCCTTGTCAGAATTAAGTGATAATAACCAATTATATATAAACTTACCAGTAATAAAACTGAAAGTACTTTCATTTATTGCTGTAGTTACTAATCTGCCAGAAACGCAGGGGAGTATTATGTTTCTAGTCTAGAATGACTTACTAACAGCTAACAATGCAAAGTGATAAATGAAGCTTAAAACTAAACAAAAAAAAGAAACAGAAGAAGAAAAAAATAAGGTATGTATACTTTTATTCAAACTGATGTGTAAATTAAACATAATATTTGTTTAAAGACTGTTTGCTGCAATCTTTACTAAGTAAGAAAATAGGTACAACATTCCTTCTGTGTCTATTCAGATAACTAAAACTAAATGCATCTCTTCAATAAGTAATTAAAGTTTTGATGAGAAGTTTACCAACCCATAGATACACTCACCAGTCTGGCTTTTTAAAAGGAAGATTGTGCCTGCTCAAAATAGATGAGCCCTTTGAAAGGGTTACTAATGCCATGGATAAGGGACAGTCAATTCACGCTACTTATCTGGTCCTTGTCAGGACCATTGACACTATTGCCCATGCTGGGATTATTGACAAACTCTTTCAAGTTAAAATGAACCCATATATACTTTGCTCAATTGGTAATGTGTTAATTGACAGATCCTATACCATTAAGGTTAGGGTATATGCTGTACACAGAAAATTCCTGCCTGCAGTGTCGCACTGGGGTGTTTGCTATATATTTCTCTGACATAAAAGCCAATGTTAAGGGACTATTGTCAAAGCAAGTTTGATAATGATTGCAAAATGGGGGAGGTTATCATATCCTATACTGATACTTGGTACACCAAACAAATGTTTGGTGTATTAATCACGTACTTAACTTTCAACACCAAGAAATGCAGCATAGTTTCCTTTGGTAAATCTAGCAACACCAATGCTTACCAAATAAATAACATTCCCCTAAAATATGACACAGTCGTGTGAGACTTGGATACCTCTTTTGATGGTAGCTTCCCCTTTGACTACCACATCTCTGGGATTGTTAGAAAATCATTCCACCTTGCCCAACATATCCTTCATTGTATCTCCTCAAAGTCCATAGAAGTTATAGTACCACTTTAGTCATCTCTTTTTAAGCCATCGTTGAACATAATACAATGTTTGGCATGTACTTTGCTAAGCATCTAAACCAGCTTGTGAGACCGTAAAGTTTCCTTGCAGAAAAGATCTCAGGTCTCAGTGTTCTAAGCTAGTCTGATAGACTAAATGCTCTGTCCCTGTACTCGGTGTCATGCACATCTCTGAGGGTGATCTCTGCTTAGCTTTCTGTGTTACAAAAGATCCAGCACTCCTTGAAATCCTTCACCTAAACAGAACCAGTGGTAAAGCAGCCTAAACTTCCCATTAATGCCACTAGATGGTGTGATGGATGTCTAGCCCAGTCAATTTCCCATGACTGAAACAGACCATTGTTACATAACAAGCATAGTACTTCCCTCTGAACCATTAAAACACATCTAAATGACTGGATAGGCAATCACAAATTTTCACCTGGAATATGAGAGAAAGTCTTCTTAATGGAGGACGTTTTTTAGTCTTCCACCAGTAATGAGCGATGTGCTTGACCTTCTTCATGGCCTGCTTTCACTGTAAGATTGATAAGAACCTATGAACCCCAGATCATGTTCTTTTCGACTGTAGATGCAGTAATGTGAGCCATGGTATTTAAAATACCTGTACCATATAAGATGCAGTGTGAAAGCATAAATACATTTTACACAGTAAATTTAAGACATTAACTATATTTTGATTATTACTCCTTGATGTTTGATATATATATATATATATATATATATATATATATATATATATATATATATATATATATATGGGTCTAGGACTATTCACTGAAAGCACATTTCACTGAAACACATTTGACTGTGCACAATATACTGAAAGCTCAATTCACTGAAAACACAATTCACTGAAACATATTTCACTGAAAGTTATATATGGCCTTTTCCCCACTGTAGTGCGACCCTGGAGTTAGAATATATAGTAAAGGGGGTGTGGGGGGCATAGCCCTCCACCTATTTTAAATATTTTGAACTATACACATGGATACTTGAAATTTCAATAAATTACTCTTTTCAAAACATAATATATATCCAAACTATGCGGGGGCTACACCTCCCACACACCCCCAATGTGGGGGTGGTGCCCCCCCACATCCCCCCTTACTATATATTCTAACTTCAGGGTGCACTACATTGGGAAAAAGGCCATATATAACTTTCAGTGAAATATGTTTCAGTGAATTGTGTTTTCAGTGATTTGTGCACAGTCATTTGACTTTCGGTGAAATGTGCTTTCAGTGAATAGTCCTAGACCCAAATATATATATATATATATATATATATATATATATATATATATATATATATATATATATATATATAGTGTACATAAGACAGTGAATTCATTTACATTTAAAATAAAAATGATTTCATTACAAAAATATTGCATTTTTCTTTTCTTCCCCTTTGAAATTACTTTGTTATTATAAACTCGCATCATTCTCAGACATGCTGCTGCCATGTCTATCATCCTTTGTATAAAATGCATATGTCCTTATACTTCTCCTGAGCCATTTATTCATCTATTGCTTATTTGCCTTTCTTCTCATACAAGTCTTCTTCTGAAAGACATTGACCTGCATCACATTTTGTCCTTCTCTGAGGTACTTAAAACTTTCTGTTATATCTGTCTCTTTCACTTATTATTTATATATATATATATATATATATAATATATATATATATATATATATATATATATATATATATATATATATATATATGTATACATATATAAATGCATTTTTAGACATTCAGATTTTTGGTTTTCATTCACTGAAAGGGTTTAGCTCATTTAATTCATTGCAGAATAAGGTTTCCAGAACTACACAATGGGGTTTCTGAGATGTAACCTATTACTTGATCAGATGAGCACCTCCTTTAAGCTTTCATCTACTGATTGCTGTCCAACTCACTCCAGTATTCTCTCCTGACATAGCAACTGCTATCACCCCTTCAAGCTGATTTTACTTGTTGCTTATTAATGTCAATGTAACGCTAGATTGCCTCCTGATCTCCTCTTTATTGCTGCCATCAGTGTTACCTCCCGCATGCTCGCAGCATTTATTTCCTAATTAAATTACTCTGCCCTTTTTTACAGAACCTGTGTTATTATTCCTCTAACACTTTCTTCCAAAATTTTTCTTTCCACTCACTCTATGCATCACCCATTTTATAATGACATGAAAATAGACTGCATCTAGTAATGAATACTGTAATGAATTACTCTGTCCTATTGTCTGTCTAATAGTTCATATAGACTATCAGCCAGACACATTTCAGGCTGTCCAATTTATTTGATAATATTCTCATGGTAATTGTGGCATGCCAATAGGCTATAGTCAGACCATTTTCTCAAAACTATTAAACAGACTACTGTGAATGTACACAATGGACATCTGTTTAAATAAGTGTTTTAAATGTGAGACAAGTGCCTATGCCTCTACACCTTCTGCTACTTAATTTAATCACCTCAGAGTCTGCCATCGCTCACATAGAAGGTAAAGGTGTGGTGCCTGTACTATAGTCATACATTTACCTTTCACCTTTATTCAGTAAATGCAAAGAAAATCTTATTTTTAAAAATAATGCCCATCTTTCTGTCAATCAAACACTTGTGTTTCAACAGAAAAAATAAAACAAAATGAAACGATACCCATATTTACAGCAGATTCCTAATCTGCTTGCATTAAGTCAGTGTAACTTTCCAACTGGAAATTTTTATATATATTATCCCACTTTTAAATACTCAGTTATTTCCATCAGAAATGAGTGTGTGTGTGTGTGTGTGTGTGTGTGTGTGTGTGTGTGTGTGTGTGTGTGTGTGTGTGTGTGTGTGTGTGTGTGTGTGTGTGTGTGTTTGTATGTGTGTGTGTGTGTGGCTGGTTTGTTACTTTT
Organism: Protopterus annectens; assembly: GCF_019279795.1. NCBI lineage: Eukaryota > Metazoa > Chordata > Ceratodontiformes > Protopteridae > Protopterus > Protopterus annectens. The sequence goes on from NC_056735.1 coordinate 1,805,507,391, forward strand.
CCAGAAAACATAAGTGCACTCACCTACAATCGTTTTCTATTATTTTTGACAATTTAACAGACTAATAATTTCAGCATTTCCATAATATTTATCCAAATGTTACAATCCCCATAAACCACTGTTTTTACCTAGACAAATAAGAATAACACATTTCATTGCATCTTACTTCTTTCATTATCCTACCACATTATCTTTAGTGGAGTCCCAGCTCCCATCCACAAGACCAAATTCCTCCCTCTCAACACTGTTAATATGTTCCTCAAACATAATCCTTCACAGGCATCTGATCTAATTTCATATCTAAATTTCTTAATGAAGTCTTTATTGCTTCAAGACATGGCTCCGTATTGCACTTCTTTATTCCCTTCTTTATACCCAAGTGGACCATCCCTAGAATATTTCTATTTCCCAAGTTATTTCACTGCCCTTTTCACTGAGTTGTTGATGTTTGATATCTTTGAGTCCTGCTTTATCAACCATTTGTATCCCTTGATCCTTCTCTGAAGTCTTCTTTCAGCCTTCTTCTTAGTATTAGATTGCATATCACCACAGCAGCCAATTTTTAATTCAAGATGAAACTGTGGCATGGAGCTTATCATAATACTTCCAACAGTGCAGATGGTATTGATCATGATGTATATGTTATCAGCATTCCCCAATTTACATATAATACTTGTTCCAAAAAAATTCTCCTTGAAACCACAGCCAAGAAAATATTATCACTTACTGTCCTCACTGTCACCACCATCATCACATTACTCCATCATTTTGGCTTTCCCCTTTCCCTATTTACAGTTAAATTTGTCTAGTATTTTTGAAATACCTACCATCATTTTGTATTCAGATAAGGGGAAATGGGTTCTTCCACACGTCTTTGATGGCATTGGGCAAGTCATCCACCCCATCCTTTTCTATAAATTTTCTTGTCATTTTTCTCCTGATTTATATATTTTTCAGAAGTTATAATAAAGGTTTAGAGTCAGAAACATCTGTACAATGTTTGGGATAAGTAATTCCAAAGTGTCTGTCCTATGTAAAGTGCTTAAGAAACTGTGAGGAGATCAACCCCAAGCATGCCATAAAGAGAAGAAATGGAGAATTTTGTCAACATTCCAAAGCAGAGAAGCTGCTCTGGTGGTATAGAAAGACAAATCTATGTCTATAGCCAAGTGAACCAAGTATGATTAGCAGCTCAAGAGACTGAAGGAGCATCAGGGAGATATCATGTGGGAAAGAGCATCTGTTGATGACATTCCTAAGAGGAGATGTGGTTAAAACAGGGGATTTGCCCTCAGATGTCAAGACAACAAATGCAACAGGGAAGGTGGAAAATAGGGGATAAATGAAAAAAAAATACAGATGCAGAGATGGCTGAGTCCATAGGATGCCCCTAGGATTCACGATTGGCCCCAGCCATGCAGGGATAAGTCCGGGGGGAGTAAGGTGATTGGCGTGCAGACCCAGTATGAATGTGGGACACTGGTGGTGGGCTTGGTTTTTTTAATGATGCAAGAAATGGACCAAAAAAAAAAAAAAAACATTACAAGGACGAGTTGCTCAGGCAATATCAGAAATATGCCACACATGAGACACTAAAGTACAAGTACTATATTAATGTAGGTAAAAAATATCACATACCTGTCAAGAAAGCAAGCAAATGTCTAGGACTGAGCATCATAATCTACAGCCATCGGAATATAAATTAATTATGGACAGATTCTCAACAAACATTTAAAAACCTTGCTATGAAAATATAAGTTAGATGTATTGCAGA
>NC_056735.1:1805514164-1805521664 GCF_019279795.1 Protopterus annectens
GTGAAACATCTCAAAGGAAGGCTGGTGATTATGATATGGAATACATATGTCTGATAGACTGTGGAACATCTTCAAGGAAGGCTGGTGTTGGTGACATGGAATGCATATGTGCAATAATTTGTGAAACATCTTCAAGGAAGGTTGGTATGTGGGTCAGGTAATAAATATCTGTGAGAGTGTATAAAATATCTCTAGGGAGGGCTGATGTTGGCAGTACAGAATACATACATGTGTTAGTGTGTGAAACATTTACAGTGAAGACTGAGGTTTGTGTCATGGAACACATATGCATGACAGCATGCAAAACGTCTCCAACGAAGGCTTATGTTGAAGTTATGGAATACATTTGTGTGAGAGTGTGTGAAACTTCTCCAAAGAATGTTGATGCTGGTGTCATAAAATATATATTTGTAATAGTGTGTGAAACCTCTCCAAGGAAAGCTAATGTATTTATCATGGAATGCATGTGTCATAAAATGTGAAACATCTGCAAGGAAGGCTGATAAGTGTGTTATGGAACACACACGTGATAGTGTGTGAAACATCTGCAAGGATAGCTAATGTTAGTGTCATGGAATATGTTATCTGTATTTAAGTATGAATAAGGGGACCATTAGATCATGCCATGTTCTAGCACTCTATGGATCTTTTACAGCAGTAATTACACAATAGTGTGACAACGTACTCACTTCAGTCACCGCTATTCCTCTTGCATGCTTATAGGTTGCCCCACCATTCTTTCTTATCTTCAGCAAAGCATTAACAATGGTTACATTAGAGAATGGTATATTAACTGCTATGATAAAACACCATTCATTGCATCAGCATGGCAGTACTACTACTACAGCTATGTAAACATCTCCTGACTGAAATTTAAAAGCTCAGCAAATACAATACATAGTAGCTATGCCTTCTGAACTGCTTCTGTCAATCTGAGAATGGATGTCACCTTACATTTGATTTCTTCATGGTTCAGAACAGTCTCTCTTTGTACTTGAAGATGTGAATAAATGCCTATTCATATCTTATATCTCCTTACTCTCTCTTCTTCACTTAGTTCCTTAATTTTATCAATTTAACTCCCCTGGCATTCTGTTTAAATATACCATAAGCCTGCTTTTCTCTCACTTCATATTGTGTTTTCTGTTTGTATTATACTAACTTACCTTTAATTTATCTATAAACTGGCTAAAATTTCTCTATTAAATCATTGTCATATAACATTTATTGATTCTTAACCAATGTTTTCATATTATAGGACAGATTCAAAATGCCTACACTGAGTGTACACTATTCTAAGTGAATAGACAACACAAGCATAACTCCCACCTTCTTATGATAATCTACCAGTGTAGTACCTCGCAGGAAGCGCAGTAGCAAACCCCGCCCCTAACATGCCCACGCCTTACGAAGCTACATTCATATTAATTAGCTTTCATGTAGCTGTCAGTTACAATTGTGTGTAAGAACGTTATCTGAAAGAATGCATTACATTATAAAGTAAAGTTACAAAGACAAAAATGAAATTCAATGCCACAAACAAGTTTATTGGTACATTAAAGAACACAATGAAAGACATATACATACTAACTACATAACTAATCCACTGAAATATATTTAAAAAGGACATACATTATAAAAACAGCCAAAATATTTCAGAAAAAAAAGACATACATTATAATATCCTCTGAAATATATCTGAAAATAAAGGACATACATTATAAAATCAGTTAAATTACTGATATGTATACAAATAAGTACAGGTTCAGTCATCAAGCAAAGTTTATAAAGTTGGATACAGTACTGTAATGAAATACAAATACCATAATGAAATTCAATGCCAGAACCAAGTTTATTGGTATGTTAAAGAATGCAAAACAGTGAAAGGCATACATGATTCAATGCAGTTAATGAAAATCAGTACAGAACAGACAAGGCAAAAACAGTTATTCGGTATGATTATGGACATGCTGAATTATGGTACATAAGAATGTACAGGTGTTTTTCTTAAAACATACTTAGTTTAGGACAGTGGAAATTAGCATGCCTTTTCATGTCATGGTTACATGCTGAATGTAAGGTGTTTTTCTAAATTATTAGGACAGTGGAAAATTAGCGATTATTATTGTAAATAAGAATACATGGTGAATGATGCTAAATAAGACTGTACAGGTGTTTTCTAAAAACATACATAGTTTAGGATGGTGGAATAGCTGAATGTAAGGTGTTTTTCTAAAAACATACATAGTTTAGGGCAGTGGAAAGCTGAATGTAAGGTGTTTTTCTAGAAACATATGTAGTTTAGGACAGTGGAAATGCTGAATGTAAGGTGTTTTTCTAAAAAAGTACTTAGCTTAGGACAGTGGAAAATTAGCGATTATTATTGTAAATAAGAATACATGGTGAATGATGCTAAATAAGACTGTACAGGTGTTTTTCTAAAAACATATGTAGCTTAGGACAGTGGAATAGCTGAATGTAAGGTGTTTTTCTAAAAACATACGTAGTTTAGGACAGTGGAACAGCTGAATGTAAGGTGTTTTTCTAAAAACATATGTAGTTTAGGACAGTGGAACAGCTGAATGTAAGGTGTTTTTCTAAAAAAGTACTTAGCTTAGGACAGGGGAAATTAGCATACCTTGTCACTCAGATGTGCGATGACCTGCCAGTCAATGTGGATACGCCCTAACCAGTGCAGAACCGCCTGCGAGGTACTACACTGGTAGATTACCCTTCTTCCTCCTAACTTTAGTTTTCCTACAGATATTCTTGCAACCTTAAATGTTGACAGGGAGCTGTAAAGGTTACCACAATTTGTAGACTACATATACACTTAATATAAGCTTTCTGAGTGAATATGTGGCAGGTATGTTCTTGTATACAGACTATGTACACTTACCCCGGGATTCAGTAAGGTTCCGTGCAGGAATAGCTTATTCCTGCATGGAAGCAACCTTTTAGAAGCAGCACGGCAGCACATCATGCAGAGTAATGAAGGCACACTGCTTTTGCTCCTAAACGGATACAGGGCATGGATGAGTACAGGGGGTGCAACTGAGAGCAGAGCTCTCACAATACACATGCCCCTGCACTCAGGAAGTGCCGTTTGGCAATAACAATGAGCGATAATGCTCATAGGAGGTTGCATACCTCCCAACTGTACAAATCATAGCATAATGTCCACACATTTGTTGCCCATACAGTTGGCCTGTACCCCAGTTGTACCCTGAAATCACGGGATGATGTCAGGAATGAAGGTGTGAAATAATGGCATATATATATGACTGTCATACACCAAAACCATCAGAAAATCTATATTAAAACCAACCCTGTTACTCTAGCAACTGTCCCAAGTTTATAAGAGCAATAATTAAAATATGCCAGTAGGTGGACCTCATGTTGTCAACCTTTGTCCAGATAATGTGCATTGAGAGGTTGAGAGGTATGGGGGGTTGCTAGGATGGCTGCCAAATGTACAGATGCATGCAGGAATCCACAGCAATAAGTGAAACCTGTCCCTTCTAAGATGAAATAGCAGTAGAATTTTTTTTTATCAAACAGATTAAATTTAACTGTATGTGCGTGGGTTTGCCCATTGCTTAGCTACGCATACTGTAGCTTAAATGGTACAAGAAGATAAATATCAAGATACATGCAAATGAAGCAGTAGTGCAGTGGTCAGAGCGTTCACCTTGTGAGCAGTCATTCCCGGTTCAATTCTCACTGTAGTAAATTCCATTTTCCATGTCAAATCACTTTATGAACAATTTATTTTGTTGTATAACCTACTAAATAACATATATTTGTGAACTGGAGTACTGCATTAAGTGCAGATGTGAGGTGTCATTGTAATAATGTTGTAAAATCCACAGATAAACACAAGTGCCCCATACAGTATATGTACACATGAATCAGGGATACAAATCGAAGGTATAATGTGTAATGAATGATAAATCCATAGAGTGCCCAAATCCACCACCTTCCCAAGAGCCATGTTACATTTCTGTCTAAATTAGTGTGGGGGTAAGTGGGAGTAAACACTTGTAAGCAGCAGTAAGCGGGTATAAGCCTGTTTGCGTGGGGGTAAGCAATGCACACACAGGTTAAGCAATATTGAAGCTAACTTTCTGTAAGCATATTTGACTAGAAGTTAGCATTGCTTACCATCGCGCAAACCCACTTACAATTGCATAAAAGTGCCTTAATCACTCTGTATTCAACAGCCTATTTTCTGCCCAGCAACAAAATAAACAGCCCTTGCAGGTCTTGAAACCAGGACCTTGAATACTATAGCCACAGTAGTTAACCAGCAAGCTATCACAGCAGTGCATAAGACTGAGGTATCACTAAACAGAGCCTCACTATAGGAAAATCAAAATTTACTTGTGAAATGACTCTATATACAGTTTTATGTTGTATAACCTACTACATAACATAAATATGTGAACTGGAGTACTGCATTAAGTCCAGATGTGAGGTGTCATTGTAATAAAGTGTTGAAATCCCCCCAATAAACACAAGGACCCCATACAGTGTACGTACACATGAATCATGGATACCAAACACATATATCAATGTAATGAATGATAAATCAATGCCAAACAGCAAATAGTGTGTAAATTAAAAATTAAGCAATGCTAAGCATTGTATACCACCGCTCACTAGGTGTAAGCAATGTGTATGTCAACTAAATCAGTTTTCCCATTGGTATACCCCTTTAAGCAATGCCAGCCTTAGGTAAGCAGGTTTTCCCATAGCTTAGCATTTTCAAAACCACCCAATCATGGCAAATTATGGGAAATTGAGCCTATTTAAACCCCACAGGTGGGAATACATCTCATAACTGGTTGCAGCTTCCTGCTGTAGGCACTATGACCAATATGGGTGAAGGATCTTGCTTCCGGGCATGGTGCTGGGGCATCCAGGAGTACAAAGTCATGGCAGGACTCCTTGTTAAAGACCATGACCAGAGACTGCTGCAGGGCCAGTACCAGGGTTCCCAATATAAAGCAGAAGCCTGGGATCAACTCGCCAGTGACCTCACCAGTGCCACTGGCATCCCTCAAACTGGTGAGCAGGTCAGGCATCACTATGCCGACCTGAAACAGAGAAAGAGGGAGCTCTTAGATCAGTGGATCCAAGAGGCTAGGCAGACGGGTGATGTCCCAGCCGTGTGTAAGTATCAGTCTACTACCTGTTTAATAATTGCAGCTCATGTATATTATGGATAGGTATGTCTAAATATTCCCCTTATGTCTTTGACAGTTGCAGATGAGTGGGCTGTGAACCGGGAAGCCAATGCATGTAGACTGCAGAGGTTGTGTCATGAGGCATATTAGTAATAATCTTGCATGTACTGTCATAAGAAATAAATCTAAAAGTGGTAGAATGCTAATTGCCAGTATAAAACCTGTATTGTGTATGGCATGTACTGAATAAACCAGACAATATGGCTGGAAGAGTTTCATATAGGTTGCATGTAAATAAAAGGTTAACAGCCTGGCAATAAAGGTCTAACTGCTGGACTGCTTGTGTTTACTCTGGTATCATATGGTAATGTAGTGTTGCGATCTCTTAATAGTACTGTTGTATTAAGCACTGTTACCCATACTGTGCTACATAAATAAAATGTGTAGGAATGTCTGTATATGACTGTTGTAATCACAAGAGGTCATATTGTACAACTGAGAGAGACTTAGACAGAAAACAGTGAAAACATAGACATAATCCAAATAGAGCACTCAGCTGAGATGTGAAGTGCTATCTTTTTAGCACACACAGCCATGGTTCGAATCTTGGGAGTGGTAGTAAGCTGTATGCAGAATCATACCCCACAACTGTACAGATATTGTCAGAAAGTCCAGATAATTGGTGTAAGTCCCCTGCCTGTCACCCTGTCCCCCTGGCAAATCAGTGGGATGATCCCAGATGTTTAGGCAGCGAATAATGACATACAACTGATTGTCAAACATCATAACTGTCAGAAATATATCCATAAGAACAAACCTGTCACTCTAGTAACTCACCAACGTGTTATAAGAGTAATAAGCAAGGTATGTCCCAACTCCACCCCCATGTTGTGAAGCTATAACCAGATTTTGTGCAGTAACAGAGTGAGATGTATGTGCATAATAATAATGTGGAATCTGGTAATATGTGTGACAACATTCAAGTAGTGTTAACAAGCATTCCCCCCACATGTCTGTCAGATACAAAAACTGTGCCTAGAAATAAAAGATTGAAATCCTGGACTGGTACTATTTAGTCTGGTATTGTATGGCAGCGTTAGTGCTGTAGTATATCTGACTAATAAGGTATTACTTACCACTGTCATCCACACAGTGCTACATAATAAAACTATCTAGGAAACCCTGTATAAGTGTTGTAATTACAAGGACAGATTGTAAAACCACGGGAGACTTATAGATAGAATTCAGAGAAAAGATATGCAGCGATATCTATATAGCACACTCAACTGTGATGAACAGTTTTATTTTAGCACACACAGCCATGGTTAGAATCCTGGGAGTGGTAGTAAGCTGTATGCGGAATCATACCCCACAACTTTACAGATCTGTCTGGAATGTCCAGATAATTGTCCTATATCTGCTGGTTATACCCTGTCTGCCTGGCATATCAGCATGCTAATCTCTGAAATTTAGGCAGCATTTAATGTCATATAATTGACTGTCAAGCCTGTAAATATTTGGAAAATGTCTATGAAAACAAACCCGTCATTGTCCAAATCAACAAAGGTTTATGAGGGCAATAATCAAAATATGTCCCAGTTTCACCTGCATATTGTGAAGACATGCCCAGAGTGTGTGTAATAAGAGATGGAAAGGTATGTGCATAACATCAACCTGGAATCTGGGAATATGCGTAGAAGCAGTCAGGTAGTGTTAACAAACAAAACCTCCACAGGTATACCAAATAAGAGGTGTATACTGCAGGTAAAACACAGTCTATGTATATAGTTGTCTACATCCATACCACTGTCCAAACTAAGGCCATAGGGTAGTGTAATAATACCTGTAAGGTATATATCACAGCACTGACTAGGAAAGTAATGAAAACTACAGGGATATACAAGTTGTTAATTGACATCTTTCTCTCCACCCACCATATCTGCAGCAATAAACTAAATACACAACTCAATCGGTATGTGCACAATTAAATCTACTGTTGGGACATATGTCCTATTGTTTGATAAATATTGAAATTTGTTCCTATGCATGTGCCATGTTGAAATACTCCCACATTGGTGGCATGCTGCCATCAATGTACCTGCATGCTGTTGTAATGGCCACTGTGGTTCCATATATGCATGTGTTCTGTTTGCTATGCAACTGCTCCATATCTGGTGTTTTGGGTTAATGGGAATATCTATGCATGCTGTTATACCTAATCGTGGAATGTGTTGACTATTACTAACCCAAATATGTTTTAAAATTGAAACACCATAGCACGTTTGGAAAGGTCGGTCCCAACAGACCCAAC
>NC_056735.1:1805526664-1805649164 GCF_019279795.1 Protopterus annectens
CCATCTCTTAATCTTTCTACACATATATCGAGAAAATTAATTTTCATAGTAGAAGCAGCCATGGTGAACTTTAAATAGCTAGTAGCTTGGTTCATCTTTCCCACAAATAGTTTTAACATATCGAATCTGCCATTCCACAAAAGAAAGACATCATCAACAAAACGCTTATAAAATAACACATTTTTCTTGTATAGTTCCATCTTATATAAAAACATCCTCTTCCCACAAAGCAAGAAACATGTTGGCGTAGCTATTGGCACAGGATGTGCCCATAGCCACGCCATCGCGTTGTAGGAAGAGGGTTTTCTCAAACATAAATACATTATTTTCAAGAACTATTTCCAAGAATAGGCACAGTAAATCCCTCAATTCTTCATTATATGTACTATGCCTTTCAAGATAGCGTTTAACAAATTTCACACCTTCAAAATTGGGGATGACAGTAAATAACGATTGAACATCCAGCGTTACAAACACAGGCTCATTATACTCCTTAAGGATATTAGTACAAAACAAATATAGCTCTTTCAGAAATTGCTGAGAATCTCTCAAGATATTCGGGTTATCATTAATCATTGGGCACAAATGCCTTTCAATATACACTGAAAAAGGTTCAGTGCACCACCCCCTCCCAGATACTATGGGTCTCATGGGAGGGTTGGTGCTGTCCTTGTGGATTTTAGGTAACCCATGTATCATTGGTATAATAGGATTCTCTACGTATAGAAATTTAAATAATTCTCTAGTGATGTTACCTGATTTAACCAAATCATCCAACATCAGTTTGATACTGCAAACTTTAGATTCAACACCTACTGTATCAATTGTACTATAAAATTTATCATCATTCAACATTTCCAACATAGAAAACCGATACTTATTAACATTCATTAATACAACAGGTCCACCTTTATCTGCTGGACGTATCGTCACATTCATATCAGCCAGTAATCTCTTTAAAGCTTGACGCTCATTATAATTTAAATTATTTCTCATATAAGACGTGGATTCAGAGTAGCCATAACTGAAATACTTATGCAAATCATAGGTTCATAGGTTCATTTGTTCATACTAGGCTATCTGCCCTAGGGCATTTATAAACCTAGCCAGAGTGTGTTTGGCTTTCGCCACCCATTTTAAATGAATTTTGCTATGCCCTTTTTCGAGGTTAGTATACTGTGCCTCTGTCTAACAGTGACACAGAAGTGATACCAAGGGTAAACCTACAATCTCCCATCCACTTATCAAGATTTCTCTTGAAGAGAGTCAGTGAGGGACTCTGCCTAACCTGGACTGGGATTTTATTCCAGAGTGAAGGGAGCCTCTGGGTTATGAATCTGTCCCTCCAGCATGTCCTATTTATTTCAGTGCTGAGGTTCAAGTCTCTCGAGCATGTAGCTTGATGGGATTTGGATTTTCTGAGGTGCAGCATGTCCATTAATTCCGGGGTGGACATGGCTTTATACGTCAGGCACAGATCACCTCTGAGCAGGCGGTATGCCACTGAGTAGAGCTGGAGTTTCTTTAACCGGGCAGCATATGGCATCTGTTTGAGCCCTTTGATCCTCTTGGTGAGGTACTTTTGGGGTCTTTCCAGTTGCTGCAGGTGTCTGGTAAGGTACATCCCAAAAGGGGCATTGTACTCAATTATGGGCCTGATGAGGGATGAGTAAAGAGGCACGATGACCTCCCCTGATCTAGATGTGAATCCCTTCATGATTAGGTGGGCTATATAAAATGTTTTTCTAACCACTTTGGCCACGTGGTTTTCAAATGAGAGATTGCTATCAGCTTGGGTCCACAGGTCCCTAATTACTTCTTCTGTACTTAATGGATTACCACCTATGTGGTAATTTGTGGGCACTTTGTTTTTGCCAAAGGGGATGACTATACACTTTTTGGCGTTTAGCTTGAGGCCATGGCTCTCGCACCAGTTGTCTGTTTCTATGAGGCCCTTTTTTAGGATGCTTGTGTCAGCTGGAGAGTCAATTATGGCGCTTAGTTTGCAGTCATCTGTGAACTTGGTCAGCCACAGTCCTTCCATGTTGGCCTGTACCTTCGAGAAATATATACCGAACAAGAGAGGTCCCAGGACTGAGCCTTGTGGGACGCCACTTGTAACTTGTTTGGAGTCTGACATGGCTCCAGCAATTCTAACCATGTGGGTTCTGTCCTTGAGCCAGTTTGCAACCCATCTAGTGACATAGGGGTTTATATTTAAGCTGATGAGCTTATCTACAATGCCCGAGTGGGGTATTGTATCGAAGGCTTTTGCGAGGTCCAGGTAGGCTGTGTGGACCACCTTCCCCTCATCAATGGCCTTGGTGACTGTTTCAAAGAAATTGACCAGGTTTAAGAGGCAGGATCTGCCCTTAACAAAGCCAAACTGGGTAGGATCCAGTGTCTGTAGGTCCCCAATATCTTTATTTATGAGGTCCATGATGATCCTTTCCATAGATTTGCAGACCAAGATAGTCAGGCTTATGGGGTGATAGTTTCCAGGATCTGTTGAGGCACCACCTTTGTGGAGAGGGACCACTGTTGCTGTACACCACTCTTTGGGTACATATCCTGTAGTAAGGCTGAGATTGAACAGCAGTTTTATGTTTGGATTTAGCTCTTCTTGGAGTTCATGTAGGATGCAGCCTGGGACACCGTCTGGTCCCATTGATGCTGTGTTTTTTGCTTTGGAGAGGGCAGCTCTTACCTGAGCATCTGAGATGTCAGGGGGGCAGCACTCTGCTGGGATAGATATTTGCCCTTTTGGTGGGGAGGGGGGGAGAAGTTTGCACTGAACGTGTCAGCTAGGATGTTGGCAATGTCTGTGGGTTCGGTGTATTTTTTGTCATTTTGGACTAATTCTGAGCATATCTGGGAATTCCCACCCAGGTTCCTAACATAACTAAAGAAAGCCTTGTGATTATCCTTAGTGTCCTGTGCAATTTTTCTCTCGAAGCTGGCCTTAGACGATTTTATGAGTGACCGTAGTTTTTTGCTAATACTGATCAGAGATGCCTTCCCTTTTTGGGATTTTACTCTATCATGTAGTAGCTTCCTCCTTCTGTTGTATAGTTTGTTTATGGCTGGGGTTCACCAGACAGGATGCCTGCCTTTGGAGGATTGGGTCTTGGTTTTATTTGGGATTGCATGATCCATGCATTCCTGAAGGTGTTCATAGAATGCGTTTATAAAGGATTCTGCAGTCTGGGCCGTATTTTCCACAGGCCCGGGAGCTTTGAAGGATTCCACCTCAGTTTTGAGGAGTGTGAAATTTGCTTTAGAGAAGTTTTTCACTGTGGTTTTCTGGGCAGGAGGTGGGGTCGGGATTTGACTATCCAGTGAGATTAGTTTATGGTCTGATCTGACCAGTGAGGGATACACTTCTGGTCTGGAGCATAGAGCACCCATGTTGGTGATGATCAGGTCCAGTATGTTTTCCCCTCTTGTGGGAGTGGTAACAAGTTGTTCCATAGCATTTGAGTTTATAAATTCTAGGAACCTTTGGGCTAAGGTGTTGGAGCTACAGTAATGCTCCCAGTCTGTTTGGGTAGTTGAAGTCACCCAATATATTGGTGTTTGGAGAGACCTTCATATTTTCCAGTGTTCTCAGGAAGGCCAAGTGGGGTTCCTGGGTTTGGGAGGGTGGTCTGTAGCAGGTTATAAACTGGAAGGCAGTTTTACCCACTGTTAGTTGCACATGGATAGTCTCTGATGCTTTGTGCTGTGCCACCAACCTGGAGGTGTGCGTATCTTTGACGAATATTGATACTCCCCCTCCTTTTGTGGTTCGGTCCAAGTTTTGGGGCCGAAAAGCATGGTATGAGGTATAACCTGGTAGTGCTGGGGTGCTCTCGGGAGCCTTGAACCAGGTTTCTGTTACTGCACAGATATCGATGTTCTCCATGCTAAGGAGAGTTTTGAGTGCATGCATCTTGAGGTTTAGACTTCTGGCATTGAGTAGCATTACTCTTAGTTTCTTATTCCTTGTGATACCTATGGAGGTGGGTTTGTCTTTTGAGCCTTGCCTAAAAAAGGCACTATGGGGGTGGCAAGAGCCTTTGCCAATATCCGAAAGCCCAGGGGTGACAGGTGCAAGCCATCCCTAGCAAAGCATCGTGGCTTGTCGAGCATGTCATCCCAGGCTGACAGGCATTGGATCCCCTTTGAATGACACCAATACTTAAGCCAATTGTTGAAATTGATCATCTTGTCTTCATATTGTGGCATCATTCTTGGTGAGGGTAAGATGCTACTCAAGGTCAGGGTCATACTGGCCTGGGCTACATGCTCAGAGAGCTCCTCTACGTCTCTCTTCATGTAGTCCAGGGAGGTATGTCTCAGGTCATGCACACCTGCATGGACAATGACTGAGTCATATTTGTACTTGCCTTGGAGTGATCTGAGTGCTTGTGTTATGTGGCGGATCCTAGCGCCTGACAGGGAGCTCACCGTGACCTTCTCCTTGTTCAGCCTGGTGAGCGGGACGTCAGTGTGCCTGATGATAGAGTCACCTATTACAAGTGCATCAGGTGTGTTGTTTAGCCTTAAGGGCTGTGACTGTTTGGCACACTGGCTTTGTGAGCTATGTGTAGCAAGTGTTTTGTTTTGGGGTAGCGGTTGCTTGGGTGTCTGCTTTGGAGGTCTCTGCTGCTTAGGCAGATTTTTATTTAGAGCCTCTGAGTATGTTTTTGTGTGTATATGTGTTTGGTTTGCTGTCGTGGTAGGTCTGTGTGAGACTGGAATTGTAGTGAGTGTGGTTTCCTTCTCCTCCTGATTGGTTACGCCAGAACTGAGTTGAGAGAGCTTAGCCTCCAGTTTGGCTATATGGTTGCATCTCTCACATGTGTTGGAATTTGTTGGGAGGAGGAAAGGGTTGTCTGTGTACATGAGGCAGTTGTAACATTGCCTCAAGATTCCCAGATTCACCAGCTGGGCCAGAGAGGAAATTGACAACTGACCTTTTGACATGCTAGGATAGTATTGGGAATTCCTTTATAATTGAAAAAAGGGCCAATGGGGAACAAGGTACTCAAGGGGAGTTTGTGAGGGTGTAGTGCTTTTAATTTTTTAGTGCTGACTTATATAATGGCTTTAGTGAGCAAGTGCCAGGCTTTTGAGTAGGGATAGGGTGTTTATTATGAGAACTAGATCAGTTCTAAGGTAAAAAGTGAAGAGCAGACTCTGTGGAGCCGAGAATGGTTTAAACCCAATTAAGCAGAGCTGCCCAATGCTGCGCTATGGGCAAAATCACGCAAAGCCACGCCAAAGCGGGTTTTATACAGGAGTATATCATCCTCAACCATATTATCAAAAGCATAAACCAATGGATGATAATTGGGCATATATGTGCTAGACCTCTTAAATATATTTTGGTCAGCTAACCTATCATTACCCATTTCTAACTTCAACAAAACATTCCTAGTAAAAGTTTTCAAATCAATAATTACGTCAGTAAGCTGGCTGGTAGTTGTTGGTATAAAACCAAATCCTTTATTAAGGACTACACTTTTATATTGATTTAACTCTGGTAAAACGAAGTCAGCTTAAACCCAGCAGCAAATTATGAGACTCCACAAGTTGTTTTTAGCACTTTCATTCACTTTAATCTTCTGTGAACTTCCTCAGAAACAACTTCACCATCCATACACCTGTTTAAGTACTATTCAATCACAATTAATTTACATACATAATTGATGGCAATGAATAAAATTTAAAGACATACCATAAAAAATTACTGAAAACTATATATAGTACATATGAACTCTTAAAACATCCTAAATAAATACTTCTCAAGTATATGTTTAACACTAATATAACTATATCATTTGAATATGTGATATCACAATAAAATTATGAATTCATTTCAGGAAACATCTCATATTTATAGTTTCATTGAGACCTGGAAATTTGTCAGCTCCTAAAATATTTGCCAAAAGGACTCTTTACATTC
Source organism: Protopterus annectens (assembly GCF_019279795.1). Taxonomy (NCBI): domain Eukaryota; kingdom Metazoa; phylum Chordata; order Ceratodontiformes; family Protopteridae; genus Protopterus; species Protopterus annectens. The sequence continues at coordinate 1,805,532,615 of NC_056735.1, forward strand.
TAATAAAAGTTTGAAATTACCACCAAATGTTACACTATTTACACTATCTAGAACAGCAAATGTAAACTTTTTAAATTCATTACAAATGATAGAATGCCTTGCTAATGCATTATTTGTGTCTTTTTTCTTTATAGCCAAAATGTGTTCACTAATTCTGACTTTCAAGGCTCTTGTGGTCATTCCCACATAATAACTTGGACATGTTTGGCACTGAGCAAAATAAACAACCATAGTACTGTGACATGTAAAATACTGTTTTGACCAATGTGTTGTTCGTAAATGCTTAAAGTGTACAAAAGATGAATTAGTGATGTATCTACACTGTTTACAACAGTGGCAAGAAAAGGTGCCTTTAGTTTGTATGACACCCGTTCTATTTGTAGTACATCTGTTTTCCTTTTTTCTCAAGTATACTTTTTAGATTAACTACTTTTTTGAAAGTGAACATTGGTTTGATGCCTAAAATGTTCGCTAAATCTTGGTTACCCAAGATAATCTTCCAGTTATTTACAATAATGTCTTTAATAAGCCACATCTCATTAGAAATGGGTAGCAAAAAGGAACCACTAAATTCCTTATTGTTCTTAGTTGTTACTTCTGTGACCAGTGACCCTACTGTTAAAATAGGCCTTGCTGTGGTCTCACGAAGAAATGTTACTTCTCTTTCTATTGTTTTTAACCATGCCAACTTATAACCTCTATTGACAAAAAATCCCCTTAGATTGTTTGTTTCACTCAGAAAAATCTCATTGTCAGATGTCAACCTGCTTAGACGAATGTATTGACCCTTTATAACCCCTTTCTTCATGTGGTAAGGGTGTATACTGTTTTTGTGCAAATACTGATTTGCAAATGTAGGTTTTCTATATATGGAACTTGAAATTTTTTTAAGTACATTGTCATAACTTAAATGTAAATCCAAAAAATTGATGTTAGTTCCAAATTCACCAACAGTGAATGTTAGACAATTTGTAGTGTTGTTCAAATAATGAACAAAGTCATGAAATTCCTGTAAGGTACCATTCCATAGAAAAAACAGATCATCTATGTATCTGGTGTAAAAGATGATATTGTCTTTGTAAATAGAATTTGCCACGAAAGTGTTTTCCCATTGTGCCATAGTCAGATTTGCATAGGCCGGAGCTACCCTTGCCCCCATTGCCACACCCGAAACTTGCCTGTAAAATTTATCATTGAATTTGAAAAAGTTGTTTTGTAATACACATTCCATAAGACTACAAATGGTGTTAACCTTAATATTACTTAAATTTGTGTTAGCAACCAAATATTGTCTTAAATGTTCAATTCCAAATTCATGATCAATACAAGTGTATAAAGATTGTACATCCAAGGAAGCAAGAAAGAATTCAGATGTCAGAGGTTGTAATTCTCTAAGCTGTTCCAATAGATGCCAAGAGTCTTTTAAATAATATTTAGAACGTTGTACTATTGGATTCAAAGTGTAATCTAACCAAATGGAGATATTTTCTGTCTTACATTTGGGGGCTGAGATAATTGGCCAAAAAGGGGGATCAAACAGGTTTTTTTGTAGTTTTGGGATACCAAACATGTTTCCCATTTTAGGAAATTCAACTAATAGGAAACTATATGTTGCATAATCTATTTCATCTTGACTAAACATATCAAATAAAGTAGTATCTAATCTTAAAAAACTTTTTAGTATCTACTTCTTGATAGACATGTTTGCCCATTAACAAAGCTTCCATTGAGTTTATATATTGTGAATTTTCCATAATTACTATTTTGCCCCCCTTGTCAGCCTTCATAATTCTTATGTCCGTGTTGTCTTTTAAGTTTTTCAGAGCCGTTAACTCTGGCTCACTTAAATTCTCAGGAAAGCTAGTGGCATTTATGTTTCTCATAGCTTCCTCACATATGTTTTGAAAAACTTGAAGTGTGCCCACTAGTGGTGGATTAAAGGTACTAGCTTTCTTGGGACCTTCTTGTGTAGAGATTGTTGTAATGTCTTTCATAATGTATTTAAGATTTAATTTCCTAAGTGTTAATCTGAAATCTATTATGGTTTTTGTCTTATTAAAATGATTGGAAGGAATAAAAGACAAACCTTTCTGTAAGAGACTAGTAGTCTCTTCAGAAATTTCCATATTTGACAAGTTGTGTATCTGTATTTCATATGAATTTAAGGGAACTGCCCCTACCATCTCTTTCTGTTTCTCAGCCTTCCCTTGGGTTTGTTCTGAACCACTTTGTTCCAAGTTGACCCACGTTTGTTCCCCTGTTTGTCGACTAAAAAAGGACCTCCATTGGATCCATTGTCACCACAGTTATTGTCCGTATTTGTGGTATTATTAGAAACTGTGTGACTATCATTGTTAGATGCACTAGCAACCTGACACAGTTATTACAATTATCTAAGATAGGGGCTTCAATATTATTTGCCCCACCATTATTGCTCAACCTACTATTAGAGCCAGACACATTTCTTTTGTCATTTGAATCCACAATATGCTTGTTATTACAATTAGTATGATGCATATAAACAAAATACGGCCACCAAAAGATGCAGTCTCTTCCACAAAAAGCCACACTGTGATGAAAACTGAGTCCAAATAATAAAAACTGAGTCCTTTTGGTAGACTTGAACAGAAAATTTAATACTAAATATAACGACTAAGCGCTTTCGCCAGCAATCTGGCTTCATCAGAGTCGTTTAAAATACATTCAAATAAACCATATATACCCTTCACTCAAGACTCATTGGCTCAGTTCAAAAAACACACCCCCACAATTACATTAATCCTAAAAACTGGACAAATAAGTATTACAGATGTTAAAATATATGCACATTGATACATAATTTACAATATTCATCATAAATAGTGATGTTGTGTCCATAAAAATCTAACTTAATGATATCAAATATCACTATTAAATGGGTAGCAAAAAGGAACCACTAAATTCCTTTGGTCAAAACAGTATTTTACATGTCACAGTACTATGGTTGTTTATTTTGCTCAGTGCCAAACATGTCCAAGTTATTATGTGGGAATGACCACAAGAGCCTTGAAAGTCAGAATTAGTGAACACATTTTGGCTATAAAGAAAAAAGACACAAATAATGCATTAGCAAGGCATTCTATCATTTGTAATGAATTTAAAAAGTTTACATTTGCTGTTCTAGATAGTGTAAATAGTGTAACATTTGGTGGTAATTTCAAACTTTTATTAGAATGTAAAGAGTCCTTTTGGCAAATATTTTTAGGAGCTGACAAATTTCCAGGTCTCAATGAAACTATAAATATGAGATGTTTCCTGGAAATGAATTCATAATTTTTATTGTGATATCACATATTCAAATGATATAGTTATATTAGTGTTAAACATATACTTGAGAAGTATTTATTTAGGATGTTTTAAGAGTTCATATGTACTATATATAGTTGTCAGTAATTTTTTATGGTATGTCTTTAAATTTTATTCATTGCCATCAATTATGTATGTAAATTAATTGTGATTGAATAGTACTTAAGCAGGTGTATGGATGGTGAAGTTGTTTCTGAGGAAGTTCACAGAAGATTAAAGTGAATGAAAGCGCTAAAACAACTTGTGGAGTCTCATAATTTGCTGGTGGGTTTAAGCTGACTTCGTTTTCCAGAGTTACTTGGTTGCAGTGTCTTTCTGTTCTTTGAAGTTTTATGCGTTTTCAGCTTTTACCTTTGGCTAGAATTACGTCACAAGACCCGTTGATGGATTTATCCACCCATCCAGTTCCAGAAGGATTTATGCATTTTTCTGAACAGCTAACAAGTGTTATTACTACAGCAATTCAAAGGGTATCGAAAATGCTTCCAAACCAGGTACTTTTTCATTCGGTGAGGGAAGTCAAAATCGAACACCGTAATTGTGGTTATTTGGCCAGCACACAGGATAACGGAAGTGCCAGCAAGTCGCAAGATGTTCCTTTCGTGGGTCCGAGTAGTGTGGTGGAATATATCGCAAAAGATGCAGAAAACCCTTTTGAAAATATCCAGGACATTGAAATTGCTGAAGTAAGTAACACGGTGGATTCTGATTTTCAGAATCAAAAAAGCTGTAAACAAAGTATCTATGAGCTTGAAAGACTAACTTTTAAACATGTAAACCTAGATTTGGAAATCTGTTATCTTGCTGAGTGTGTCAAGCGCAAGTGTGTCCCACAAGGTCTTCGCTACAGTAAATTTCCAAACTGTGTAGCATTTGGGGACAGTTTGTATGAAGAACTGACTGGTTTATTTAACGACTTTGGACTAAAATTGATGACGGCTTTGATTAATCATTATACAAAGCAGCTACAAGTCTTAAAACAACAAATGACTGATTTAGACTCTAAAATTAAGAACTTTGCTTGTTTTTCTACTTTTAAGTTTGTACTCCAGCATTACTGCTAGAGCAGACCGGCAAAGCGATTATTTCAAGAAAGCAAAAGAAATTAAAAGGGACATTACAGCATATGCTAACAAAAAAGCTTATGTTTTGGTATCACATGTTGACACAGAATATATGCATGATACTAATTGTAATAACAAGCATATTGTGGATTCAAATGACAAAAGAAATGTGTCTGGCTCTAATAGTAGGTTGAGCAATAATGGTGGGGCAAATAATATCGAAGCCCCTATCTTAGATAATTGTAATAACTGTGACAGGAATGGTCAGGTTGCTAGTGCATCTAACAATGATAGTCACACAGTTTCTAATAATACCACAAATACGGACAATAACTGTGGTGACAATGGATCCAATGGAGGTCCTTTTTTAGTCGACAAACAGGGGAACAAACGTGGGCCAACTTGGAACAAAGTGGTTCAGAACAAACCCAAGGGAAGGCTGAGAAACAGAAAGAGATGGTAGGGGCAGTTCCCTTAAATTCATATGAAATACAGACACACAACTTGTCAAATATGGAAATTTCTGAAGAGACTACTAGTCTCTTACAGAAAGGTTTATCTTTTATTCCTTCCAATCATTTTAATAAGACAAAAACCATAATAGATTTCAGATTAACACTTAGGAAATTAAATCTTAAATACATTATGAAAGACATTACAACAATCTCTACACAAGAAGGTCCCAAGAAAGCTAGTACCTTTAATCCACCACTAGTGGGCACACTTCAAGTTTTTCAAAACATGTGAGGAAGCTATGAGAAACATAAATGCCACTAGCTTTCCTGAGAATTTAAGTGAGCCAGAGTTAACGGCTCTGAAAAACTTAAAAGACAACACGGACATAAGAATTATGAAGGCTGACAAGGGGGGCAAAATAGTAATTATGGAAAATTCACAATATATAAACTCAATGGAAGCTTTGTTAATGGACAAACATGTCTATCAAGAAGTAGATACTAAGATGATACAAAAAAGTTTTTTAAGATTAGATACTACTTTATTTGATATGTTTAGTCAAGATGAAATAGATTATGCAACATATAGTTTCCTATTAGTTGAATTTCCTAAAATGGGAAACATGTTTGGTATCCCAAAACTACAAAAAAACCTGTTTGATCCCCTTTTAGGCCAATTATCTCAGCCCCAAATGTAAGACAGAAAATATCTCCATTTGGTTAGATTACACTTTGAATCCAATAGTACAACGTTCTAAATATTATTTAAAAGACTCTTGGCATCTATTGGAACAGCTTAGAGAATTACAACCTCTGACATCTGAATTCTTTCTTGCTTCCTTGGATGTACAATCTTTATACACTTGTATTGATCATGTATTTGGAATTGAACATTTAAGACAATATTTGGTTGCTAACACAAATTTAAGTAATATTAAGGTTAACACCATTTGTAGTCTTATGGAATGTGTATTACAAAACAACTTTTTCAAATTCAATGATAAATTTTATAGGCAAGTTTCGGGTGTGGCAATGGGGGCAAGGGTAGTTCTGGCCTTTGCAAATCTGACTATGGCACAATGGGAAAACACTTTCGTGGCAAATTCTATTTACAAAGACAAGATCATCTTTTACACCAGATACATAGATGATCTGTTTTTTTCTATGGAATGGTACCTTACAGGAATTTCATGACTTTGTTCATTATTTGAACAACACTACAAATTGTCTAACATTCACTGTTGGTGAATTTGGAACTAACATCAATTTTTTGGATTTACATTTAAGTTATGACAATGTACTTAAAAACTTTTCAAGTTCCATATATAGAAAACCTACATTTGCAAATCAGTATTTGCACAAAAACAGTATACACCCTTACCACATGAAGAAAGGGGTTATAAAGGGTCAATACATTCGTCTAAGCAGGTTGACATCTGACAATGAGATTTTTCTGAGTGAAACAAACAATCTAAGGGGATTTTTTGTCAATAGAGGTTATAAGTTGGCATGGTTAAAAACAATAGAAAGAGAAGTAACATTTCTTTGTGAGACCACAGCAAGGCCTATTTTAACAGTAGGGTCACTGGTCACAGAAGTAACAACTAAGAACAATAAGCAATTTAGTGGTTCCTTTTTGCTACCCATTTCTAATGAGATGTGGCTTATTAAAGACATTATTGTAAATAACTGGAAGATTACCTTGGGTAACCAAGATTTAGCGAACATTTTAGGCATCAAACCAATGTTCACTTTCAAAAAAGTAGTTAATCTAAAAAGTATACTTGAGAAAAAGGAAAACAGATGTACTACAAATAGAACGGGTGTCATACAAACTAAAGGCACCTTTTCTTGCCACTGTTGTAAACAGTGTAGATACATCACTAATTCATCTTTTGTACACTTTAAGCATTCTGAACAACACATTGGTCAAAACAGTATTTTACATGTCACAGTACTATGGTTGTTTATTTTGCTCAGTGCCAAACATGTCCAAGTTATTATGTGGGAATGACCACAAGAGCCTTGAAAGTCAGAATTAGTGAACACATTTTGGCTATAAAGAAAAAGACACAAATAATGCATTAGCAAGGCATTCTATCATTTGTAATGAATTTAAAAGTTTACATTTGCTGTTCTAGATAGTGTAAATAGTGTAACATTTGGTGGTAATTTCAAACTTTTATTAGAATGTAAAGCGTCCTTTTGGCAAATATTTTTAGGAGCTGACAAATTTCCAGGTCTCAATGAAACTATAAATATGAGATGTTTCCTGGAAATGAATTCATAATTTTTATTGTGATATCACATATTCAAATGATATAGTTATATTAGTGTTAAACATATACTTGAGAAGTATTTATTTAGGATGTTTTAAGAGTTCATATGTACTATATATAGTTTTCAGTAATTTTTTATGGTATGTCTTTAAATTTTATTCATTGCCATCAATTATGTATGTAAATTAATTGTGATTGAATAGTACTTAAACAGGTGTATGGATGGTGAAGTTGTTTCTGAGGAAGTTCACAGAAGATTAAAGTGAATGAAAGCGCTAAAAACAACTTGTGGAGTCTCATAATTTGCTGCTGGGTTTAAGCTGACTTCGTTTTTCCAGAGTTACTTGGTTGCAGTGTCTTTCTGTTCTTTGACTTTTATATTGATCTAGGACTTTGTCAGAAATATTCCAAATCAGGTTGTCTGTGCATGATTCCACATTTTCTTTAATGTGCGTCCATTCACTTTTTCTGGTGACATCTTTCCTTTTTGTCTTCCTCGGCTGATTGAGCACCCTCTCTTCATACCTTTCTGGAATGTGGGTATGGGTAAAGGAAACTGGTGGAATTTCCCTGACATTTTCTGTTCCATAAAGGTGCTAGCTTTGGGACGTACATCCATTGACCCTGTCTTTCCAATGTGACTAATTTATTACTTATTATATACGTTATTCTTTTTAGATAAGCTAGATATATGTCATGTTCATTTTTTGGTTTTGTTTATTGGTTTGCCTGCTGAAGCTGTTTCATTAAGCGATTGAGGTGAAGACGTATTTATGTCGCTATGCAGACGTGCGTTGGTTTATTCAGTTGTTATGTGGCTCCTTGCTTTAGCCTTATAGCGGTCCAATTATATGGGTTGCTTTAAAGATCGAAGCTTATAACTTTGAATTGTCTGATGCTTTACACTGTTTATTTTTAGTGAATATTGATGAAGCGATCGCTAATGTGGAATGACTTATTGCATAACTTTGAATATGGCGTTTTTATGATTAAATGCATTATTTATTATGTACTTATTTTATATAAGGTTTAGTTTGAATTTTCATATTCATGTCGCTATGCAAATGTGCGTTGGTTTATTTAGTTGCTATGTGGCTCTGTGCTTTAGCATCATAGCGATCCAATTATATGGGTTGCTTTAATCATTGAAGCATATAATTTTGAATTGTCTGATGCTTTACACTGTTTATTTTTAGCGAATATTGATGAAGTGATCGCTAATGTGGAGTGATTTATTGTATAACTTTGAATATGGTGTTCTCTATGATCAAATGCATTATATATTATGTAATTATTTTATATAAGGTTTAGTTTGAATTTTTATACTCATATTTTATTATAAACGTATTGTTAAACGGGTGACATAGAATAGCTGATTTGATATATAAAGTTTAATATTTTAACAGTTTTAGTTTAGTTACAAATGCAACGTCATTAAAGGAAATAACGTTTTAGTGGTTGTATGTGATTGGTAACAATGTTTTTAAACAATTTCTGTACTCAGTCCGTGATGGTCTGATAAAACAATTTTGTGAAAGCGCTTACCGACTGAGTGCACAATAAATACATTTTGATAGTTTCACGTATTTTGGAGTATTCATTTGATGAAATATGAACTGCTGGATTATATTGCTTTGGAATTTGCACGGAACTTGCATGGTTGCTGTGGCTGAACTTTTTGTCTCAATTTTTACATTTGGCATTTTATTCAGCGTAGCATTTGCCTACAGAAGTGTAGCTGCCCTTATTTTCTATATAGATATATATATATATATGTATATATATATATATATATATATATATATATATATATATATATATATATATATATATATATATATATATATATTATATATATATATATATATATATATATATATATATATATATATATATATATATATATATATATATATATATATATATGTATGTATATATATATATATATATATATATATATATATATATATATATATATATATAAAGAGATACACACACACACACACACACACATATATATATATATATATATATATATATATATATATGTATGTATAGGGGGATACATATTTAGAGGGTGCACAGCATATTGAACAGCCAGTAGTCCTACAGTTGCCACCTTTAAAATGGACAGTGTATGATTCACTCATAGAAAAGACAATTGTTGCCTGAAACATATACCCACAGAGAAGTCAAAGGATATGACACCACACTCAGGTTTGCATACATAAGAAATGTTTATTTGTGTACTATTACAGTTGTATATGCCATGCCATATAGCTGTTCATACTAACTGAGTAATGCAACTCTCAAACAGATAATTTTTACAGTAATCCAAAAGCATAACATATGTTGCTGTCCAGGCGAAGGCCTTCAAGTAGTACAACAGTAAAGAAAGACTGGTTTAGAGTATAACAATCAATCAACAGTAAGTAATGCAGATGTATAGTTCAGCAGCCTCTAATTACAATCTTTACTCAATCCCTAGGGGGAAAAGAATTAAGTTCCCACAATGAGGATGTATCTGTTACATAATGCTTAACTGAAAACATCACTATCACACTGACAAGCAGAACAGTCTGTATGACAGTAAGCACTAGGCCACCAATGTTCCGAAGGTGAAATGTATGAAAATGTACAGCCATGTACCTTAAGGCGTCTTACTACCGATATCCCTCACATGTTGTAACAGCCTAGGTTATATATGGTGCATACCCCTCCCCCATAGACTGACTTACAGGGGCATATAACACTGTTACATACACTGACCTCTGGACTGCAGAAGGGCGCACATGTTTTGTCCAGCTGTAGCCCACATATATATGGACCCTACCCCACAGTATGTGTGGGAACCACAACAGTACTGGAATGATGGCAGGAATGGCAGCACGACATAATCAAATGCCTCTACATAACAGCCTCTTACTGCATGTCATATGGTCAAAGCCTGGTATATAGGTAAAGGACAGAGGCCAGAACACAGGGCCATGTTTGAAATAGTGTTGTTATACACTGAGAAAGTTGCTGGTGTTACAGGATAGTCTGCAACATACCCTTAGTCAGGAAAATGAAGTCAGAAACACAAATAAATGTAGCCATGTACTGATAGCACTCAACAGATACAATGCCAGTGATATATCTGACACAAGATCTGTGTGGTGGACAGACAAAACATAACAGAACATCCTCTGGCCATCATGTGGATAGACCCACAGTTGAGAGCTAGGCAAATAGACTGCATTCCATGCTAAACTAGTATGTACACACAAACTCTGTAACACTGGTGCTATACAATGCATATAATAACAATACTCACAATGTCAGTAGGTCTGGAACCTTATGCAAATATGTAGCTGGCCTGAGTCTGCAAGTCCTCTTGCAAGAGGTATTGCTACCTGCTGTTTGTAACACTGCAGCCCACACACATGAAGGATGTCCTCCATACAGGAAAGGTAAAGGGACCATGCTCACATGATGTAGGAATTTATAGTAGTGGGTTGCCATGATGGCGGCAATTGGAAGTACTACACAGCATGCTGCATGCAGGAAGCAAGTGGTGGACATTGACTGGTACAGAGGCCATCACCTGATCATGTGCATCCCCTACAAAATCCATGTTGCTATCTATTCAAAGCAGCTCAATCCATTTAGTGGAGAGAGACCGAATTAGAGAGAGAGAGAGAGAGAGAGAGAGAGAAAGCAAAAAAAAAAAAAAAAAAGCAAATACAACAAACAAAAAAACACACATCCATCCAGCCATCTACACAGCAAACTATCCAGAAGAGACATCATTCCCACAACAGGCATGTGAAGTATATATATATATATATATATATATACATGTAATTGAATGTAGTACTTGGTCCGTAATAATGGGATAGATAATGTGGAATGATTTATATGAGCCATCAGATGTTGTTGTTGTAATGATGTCCAGCTGAACAACTGCTATGGACACTAGTGTCTGTCCCTGTGGGCAATGGGCCATACCTGTGAACTGTGCAGATCAGCACTGACTGACAAGATGTAAGCCATCATAGTGTGTGTTGTGTAACGCAAGACATGTATAGTATTGTGGCCAATAGCTGGTGGTGGAAGTAATGCTGTTATGATGGACACGTGGGCCCCAGAGCCCACCACGTGCTGGACAGTCATGTTAACGTGTAATGTATCATGCACAAATGCCATAGGTGTGTAATAGGCGTACCTGCAATCTGTCCCTATATATACCCCCCTAATGTTAGGCTGTATCCACATGTGGCACTTGTCTGTGTTGCAGCAAGGCAAAACAGTGCTGCTGTGCAGGAAAGTTAGAGAGTGTGGACCTGATGTCTGAATGCACCATATATATATATATATATATATATATATATATATATATATAGATATATATATATAGATATATATAGATATATATATATAGATATATATAGATATATAGATACATACATGTATGTCTACAGATATACAGACACCACCATATGTATGTGTGTGTGTGTGTGTGTGTGTGTGTGTGTGTGTGTGTGTGTGTGTGTGTGTGTGTGTGTGTGTGCATGTCTACATATATACAAAAACACACACACATATGTATATAAATACATGTCCCTTACTTTTGCATGACAGTGCTGCATGATATGTGTGAGGGAACATCACACATATCAATACACACACACATATATATATATATATATATATATATATATATATATATATATATATATATACAGCAGTAAGTGTGTGCAAAATGGACAGTTATGTCAGGTGTGAACCCAATGTTGGGAACACATTGCTCTTGTTTGTGAAGGTGGCATTGGGAAATTGGGGAAGGATAGCAGATATATTTGTAGAGGTGGATTGGGTTGGAAGATAGAGAAGACAGCCTACAGGGGTGGTATATGACACATGTGGTGGGTAAACACCCTGGATGGGAAGTATCGTCTGTGATGTGGAAGCCCCATGAGCCCCCATATGGAAACAATGGGACCAAGGTCCCCACCCATGGGCAGTCACAACATCAGCTTCATGGCCCTGAAGGTGCCTGGGCTGGAGGCCAAGCAGGATGAACATGCAGACCCTGTGAGTGTGGACTAAGGGCCTCAAGGTGCTGTAGCACATCCCTCAAGTCTCTTTGGAGCTCCCTATTCACCAGACCCCTGCACCTGACTTCGGGTGACAGGATCATGTCTATGTGTGCTCCCGGGGGGGGGTGAACACCATCCCCTGAGGTGGTTACACCTGAAGGTAGTGCAGGACCAGTAGATAAGGAGGCCCAAGGGTGGGTCCCACATGTGATGTGGCCTGGTAACATGGCCAGATGAGGTGGGAGAGGTGGTTCTGCTGGCAACTGTTCCCTAAACATGCTATTGTGTCACTGTTATAGAACATATGTGGGTAGTAATAGTCCACACATTCCCGGATCATGTCCAACAGCATGCATGCATAGATATCCCCAATAACACAAAACAACAGATGTGCAGCAATCACATAGCAAGCAGAACACATGTGTATATGGAACCATAGTGGCCCTTACAATGGCATGCAGGTGGCATTGTCTGTAACAGGCCACCAATGATAGTGTCACCACAGGGAACATGACTACAAACACATAGCACAAAGTGTTGTACAATATGATATATGTCCCAATGGTAGGTATTCTGTAGACATACCTGTTGAGTTGTGTGATTAGATTGTTGTTGCAGATATGGTGGGGGGAGGCATAGCTGTGTATTAAAAACTATGATAACCTTCCTGTATGAGGTCCTCAGACCTGTTTCCATCTTTATGCCTTTCAGGCAAGATTTCCATAGAGATGCTTCCCATTTATACAGCGGAGGAGAATGATGTCATCATCTCACACCTGGAGCAGCACTACCAGGTGTTGTTTGGCCAAACAGCCCATGATCAACAGGAGTGGATCGCCTGGTGGAATGATCTTGTCCACAGGGTAAACGATGTCGGCCTGCATAACCGCAGTTATGAGCAGGTCCGGCATCAATGCACAGACCTACTTCACCATGCCCTTCAGCATGCTGCTGCTGCAGTCAGGGGGGACCAGATTGCAATGGGGGGGTCATGCCATCCAGCCCCCCCTGACACATGTTGAGGAGCTCCTTGCCAGCCTCGGGGCACCTGCCCACCTGCACACACAACACCTGGTGGAGAGCATAGTGTAGATGGGTGCTACCCACACAATGACAGAGGAGCATGCAGGTAAGGCCACAGGGCATATCAGTAGAAAACTGTTGCATATCCATCCACATCTGTACAGTTAGATCATGAATATGAGAGATGACATATATATATATATATATATATATATATATATATATATATATATATATATATATAGTCTGTTGTTGCGTAGTAGTAATAAACAGATGTTCATAATCTGTAGTATTGAGGGCTTGTACTGTTGATGAACTGTAATGTTGCACCCTCCCTGTACCAATGCCACAGCTGTGGCTACTGACATCTATCTCTCACACACTTATGTAGGTCCCTCTGGTATACCTCCAGGGCAGCAGCCTGTAGCTGGTGAGTATGGTGTTTGTTCAGGTTTGCCAATACACTAGTCATGTTATGGCCATGGTATATTCCATGCACACATTTAATACACCTACCCATAATGCATGCCATACATGTTCACGTATTGTTGCTGTTAATTGCACTGCATCACAGTGGTCACCATGATGGTGTATATGAAGGGTATGTTAGACTCCTGCAATATAACTAACATCTTGTCATTGAAAAATGTGTGCACAGAGATGAACATAATGGTGGGATAAATGGCCTACAGTAGGAACATGTGTGAAACATCACCCTTATACAGTGCTACACCAGTGTATATACCAGTATTACAATGGCAACTGTTATAGATCTACACTACGGCATATCACAGTACTGCAGTCCACAACCCTTACAACCTGCAGTGTGGTCCTAACATGAGCAATGAGTGTGTGATATGGAATCATATGTTAAGACAGCAAATATGGGGAATACATACCTTCACAAACACTGGAAGCATATGTGTACACACACTCCAGATAAAATATAGTGGAAGCAGCTGTTGAGGTACTGACCGCCTGCATTCTTCATGAGAGTGCACCTTCAAGCAAGTACACATCCCCAATATCACATCAAGAAATGGTCTGCTGTCCAAGACATTTGACCATCAAATGTGTCCACTTACCTGCAACAGAGGCAGACGTGGCTTGCACACATCTTACATGCCATGGCATGGACACCATACCCAACAGGTAGCACCCAGGAGTTGGACATGTAGCCATACCTCACCATCGCATATACAATGGCAAACAGTACAGACAGTTATGTATGTGGTGAGGATGTATGGGACAGGAATAATGTAGGAAATAAACAGATGGCCATCCAAGATAGATGATGTCACATATAGCAAACCCGTCATGCAGGCTGCCTAGTAACATGCCACAACATTGAGGGAGTTGCAGGAATGTCTAGCAAGTACTAGCTGTCCAGTACCAGTGTCAGCAATTGCCTGGACTCTGTACACGTGTGGCCCATGGGTTAGGTTAATCAGATGGGACAGTTGTACCACAGGAAACATCAGCCACACATCTCTACAAGTAGTGTATGCATAACAGAAAAGGTCCCCAAAAGGCATGAGTTGCAATGTGTACTGGTGTACCAAGACCACGCTGGAAACCTACAGACAGCATCAAGTAAGATACATGTGCTGCACAACCAACACCTCACCCCACCTCAGGCCTACCATCCTCATCTGTACCTTGCCAGTGCCAGTGTATACCTGTTTGTTTGCCATTCATTAGCTGGGACTAGGCTGCTACACATGGTGTTCAGTGTTTGGGACACTGCAAACTGACACGTGTAGGCCATAGTTGTCAAGCATCTGCAAAAAGGCTGAAGGTGGGGAGGGGGTGTCATCATGACACAACAGTGCACTGCAGCAGGGATCCAAAGGATGCTATGAATGGCTGTATCTGCACACAGTCAGGGTCAGGAACTGTGGCAGACATAACCCTGACTCCACAGCAATAGTGACAGCAGTGTGTGAACTCCAAGGGATGTGCACATGAGTTGACCTTGCAATTATGCAGAGTTGGGGGACATGTGTAGGGCAGACTGACCAAATACTGGTAAATGCAGATGGCCCATGCTAGTATACTCCTGCCAGGAATAGTGACTGCTGTAGTACACATAACAGTAGGTGCAACAAACCATCATGATAGGGGCGTGCACACATATGCACCCACAAAGTGTATGCATCTCAATCAGCATCAGCACAACTAACACATTTGTTTGACACTGCATTTGACTGCACAGGTCATATGTCGCATATCAGATTCATGTAATTTTAACATATGCAGTAATGTGGTCCCATGGCATATCAAGGAAAAAGGAGTCATATCAATAAGGGTGTGACCACTCCCCATAGCCATAGTAAGGTTTGACAGTTGTCAGTGTAATTCTATTGTATTGGCCATACATGCACCACTGATGATGACATCTGTAAATCAAACATCAGGCATTCACCAGTGACATATATCCACATATCATCCCAGGTATGTGTCGGACAAATATATAGGGGCTGTGAGAAGCAGAGCAGACATAACTGACACAGTAATACACATTCAGCAATGGTGTGTACACCTGTGAGGTATGGTGCACAGTACATGCCAGGTTGCCGAACAGGTGCACAGCAATACTGTGTACATGGGTGCAGTGTGTTCCAGGGGAAGGGGCATCACCTACTAATGCAGCCCATGCATCACACACATGTATACTGTTGCTAGCATGGATTGACTATAGCTGCACTGCATGCTGTTGAGTACCATATGTCATGCATGTTGACAGATGGGTAATGGGGGGTCTGTGTGTAATATCTTTGTGCAACCTCACCTGTAAGTGTTTCTGTGTGTGTGTGGGTTATTTTGTCTGTAAGTGCAATTTGGTGGAGTAGAGGGGGGTTGATGTATGTAGGATGTGTGTGTGTATGTATGCGTGTGTTTGTGTGTGTGTGTCCATGTATGCACATGTGTGATTGTGGGGTTGTTCACACCTCTCGACTTCCCTTTGAAATTGTGCAGTACATGGACATGGACAGACAGATGAAACACCAGGAATATTTGTCTGACATGTAATCTCAGGACAGCTGATAGTATAATAAGGTCTGTAGCATGAAATATGCATTGGGAGGGAAACTAGACACCAGTACATTGTTATAATTGCAATCAGCAGAAAGGTGAAAGAATACCCATGTTTGCAGCACTACAGATGCATTGGGGAATTACTAGACAAAACCAGTGAGTGTTTCCAAATATTACTGTGGTCCACATAATAAGTTAATAGAGCAACAGATCTTGCATCTACTGAGCAATAGTTACATTATGACACTCCAGTGCACCAGTGCATGACATTAATGAGTGACTGTTGTAGCCCCTAACATATGGGGGCCATGCTCATGATGTCTGGACAAACAAACCCAGGCAGAAGACTGGATCACAGCGGTGAGTCTTTGTAAAACTGACTCCAATCAAGTCAAAGAGGTAATAGAGTAACAGGTCATGTTTTGTGATCACTTGTCTAGGCAATTAGAAGAATGATACATTAATGATTGGTATGAATGAGTGTAAGTTTCCAAGACAAGTGATCACAAAATATGACCTGTTACTCCAGGCCTCTCTACAGGTAGCATATGCATAACAGAAAAAATGCGGGGTGAGGAACATAAGAGATTAAACTTGAGACAGTCTGTAAACTCAGGGGCAGGTAAGTATTATGGTGGAATGTCAGTGTGTGTGTGTGTGTGTGTGTGTGTGTGTGTGTGTGTGTGTGTGTGTGTGTGTGTGTGTGTGTGTGTGTGTGTCTGTGTGTGTGTGTGTGTCTGTGTGTGTGTACTGTTAAGCAATGACATACAGGTCTTAAAGTGTGTTTCTTGTTTTCCCCTCACAGGTGGTAAGGTGGGTCAGGGTCCCTACTACAGGAAATCTAATGTTGGTATCCATACAGACACTGAAAATAATGATAAGTGTGTTGAGGCACATGTGGGGTTGTCAGAGGCTGAAACCATGGCATCATTTGACATCCTCCTGTTATCCACCCCATCTCCGCATACAGTCACAGTGCCTATAGATATACCATCACCAGTGGCCATAGCAGAGGGACAGTTGGTGGTTCGTGGCAGTGCACAGAACAGTGTCGTATCAATGGCTACTGTATCTGGACACAGCAGCCATAGCCGGATGTCTGGCAGGGTACCACATAGGCAGATGTACACTGGTGCTCATTGGAGGGCTGCTGGTTATCGTTCCCCTGGCAGAAGTGCCACATCTGGTACTACCAGACGCAAGTTTCAGGCTGTCATGGAGGTGCAGGCATGTATGGAGTGGTACATCAGACAGGGTCTGAGGCTGCAGAGGGCTACTCTTTCAGCTGTAACTGACATCTGTGATCTTGCTGGTGCCCTCTGTTTTTTACAGAGGTCATGGATAGATGGTGGGGTGAGATGGTGGGACTCATCAACCATGGAATGTCCGTGCTAGAGCATGTGGTGGGAGTGGTGTGATGGCCATGTGGACATAGGCCAGCAACACCAACAGCTGGAGGTCTACATGGACATGCAAGGACACCAAGCTGCTCCCTTAGTGGCAGTACCAGCCCCAGCACTGCAGGGCGGGATGCTGTCCACACCACAGCAGGCCACGTGCACGTGGCCCTGGCCAGTCCCAGGAGGGACCTGGTTCCAGCAGACATATGTCATCATCAGGGGAGAGTACCATATTCTGGTTTGTACCTGGACATGCCCGTGGATCCCCTGGCAGGCACAGTTCTCATGTCCATGGCTGGAGGTGGTGAACTGCACAACCTGCCAGGTATGGTCTGCAGCTGTCCAACTACCACCTGTATAGGTGCAGCCACATGACAGTACTGTGTGCATGCATACTCACATACAATACAAACTAGGTCAATCCCATACATACACATCCCACATCACCATGGCCTTATCAGTAATTAAAACCCCTCACTCACACACATGGTGTCAAATGTATGGCCCAGCCTAGGTCTCTGATAAACCAACAACACACCCAGTGCATATGATGATACCTGTGCCACATCCCTGTCATCCATAACATCAATGCAGGGACAGGCTAATATGGTTCTGATGCACACGGTGACTGTACTACAGTGTACCAATGTACTGCTGCGTAACATGTTGTCAGCAGTAACGTTTAATGCCTACATGTCAGGAAGTGTAGCTGTCCAGCCATGATGCATTATAGCTGTTATTAACACTGAGTTATTGTGGCCTCCATAATGTTATCTGTTTATGTTGTAGTTGTCCATGTGTCAGCAGGAGGATGGTCTGCTGTCATATCTCACAAGGGGTATGGCACTGTGGTGACACCTTAGCTGTGCCATATCCTGAGTTCAGGGGAACACATGTCACAGGTCTGTATAACATTTACTGCTTGTGCCACATGGCCGATAGGTCTGGTGGTGGTGTATACAGGTGAGTGCATGGTGGCTGCTGTTAGCAGCCCTTCTATGGTGGACAATGGTAGTTGTACTGGGTGGTACACACAACATGTTTGTGTATAACACACACAAAGGCTTTGGTGTTGATGCACTACACAGAGAATACTCTACACATGATGTATGTACCTGTGCAAGGAACCTATTGTAGCCTATGTAATTCCACCAAACCAGACTATGCAGAACAACACATTGTAGAATAAGCAGTCCGCTAGTTTGATGTTATTGACGATGGTACTGGCAGGGTATATGTCCCCTTCCCCAATGTAGTGCAATCCTCAACTCGGTAAACATATGTGTGCTGGTGTGGGTGGCACACCCCTACCATTTGGAGGGTGAGAGGTGCTGCAGAACCACAGATAGTGTGATAGACAACTACCTAACCTGTTAACATGAACTGTACAGTATTATGGCCAGCTGCGTGGGGGGATACACTCAACAGTCACTGCAATGATGTTGGCTGTGTCCACAACAGCCACACCCAGCTATATATACTAACCCCAGTATTGCTGCACACCTATACAGTGGGGAAGAGGCCATTTACACATCTAACACTAGTTGTGATGGAATGTATGTCCACAGGATGATACCTGTAAAATGTTAGCATATGCCACGCAGTTCTTGGACAGATGACCCCCCGGGACATGTATATTCTGCAACCTGACATATATCCCTCCACACTTTTACTTGGCAACACTGGGACTAGAACCCTACCTAGGTATGTAGTGCTACTAATGTGTGTGGCTTTAATTGCACACACCACACAGCTTTTAGGATGAGGTGTGTTCCAGGTTATATGTTACATGCAGAACATCCCCAGGCATGTACAGTATGGTAATGAGGGATGTAATGGTTGCTTATGGACAATACATAGTATGACATACCGTCATATACACATTGAGAAACACATAACAGTCAGCCACATCTGAGAGACCTGGGCATTTCAGTGCTAACTACCTTGTCAGTGTGTCCATTGTGTTGCAGGTAGGTTGCACACAGCACAAGCATAATTGGGCTGGATAGTATTATCGGTTACCTGTATGGTTGATGGTGACAGTGGTCACCATACAGTGGTACATGGGACATGTACCAGGGTACCATTGTGTAATAACAGTATACCCAGCACCCACACACCACTGTGGATATTGTATGCACTGGAACCCATGATGACACTCTAATATACCCACCATCCAACATTGACCAGGACTGCAATGCAACCCCTTGTCCATCCCAAGAGTGCAACTACAGGGATATGCATCTAATGCACATGCCACAGCCATTGTAGGGTGATGCATTGTCAAGCCTCCCCTACAGGCAGCAACATCACTATCCCTAATACTGTGTGGCAATGCGTATTGTAATAGGAGTATGTGGCCTCAGAATGCTGTACCCTACATATATACACACATGCACACATACACACACTTGCCAGAACTCAGTGGGTATCCCATGCCTATCAACCCATTTGTACAACAGTGTTGTGCTAGTACTGCAAGTCCCAGGTAGCCCTTAGGGAGAACAGCATAACAAGGTACATGTAATGTCCGGTACAACACCAGCCACATCTAACTATGGCAATGGGTGGTGCGGTGGGTATGAAGGGCCTCAAGGTATTCCCAACTACAGGTCTACAAACACACAGACACTGATATTCTTAGTAATGCACACGTACACATTTGTCAGTACAGGGGTGCATCAGTGCAGGTGTTCATAGGTGTGTACTAGGCTATTGTCCATGTAGAGATGGGAAGTGTAAGGGATGTGTGTACAGTAGTATCATGCCACCTGTCATGTGCCAGCAGGCCATCTATCAAAAGACACCACTGGGATGATCCTCAGGATGAGAGTGACATGCATCAGCCAATCCTCTGGGTGCCTCTTGCAGAGGGCCGGTGACGTGCTCTAGTTGACATGTATGCAACATGTATTACATGACATGGTAAGTGTCTCTATTGGAGACCTGTACCCAAGCATATTCTGTTGACTATGGTAGTGTAGTTGAGGTATCCATGGCATGTGGTGCGTACAGGGTGTGGAATCCTCTATGTGGCATTTATAACACAGCTGGGCAGACATGTCAGTGTCAGTCAAGCATAGATTGCCTGTAAGTATCCAAGATGGATACCTGACATCTGCACATCTGTACAGAGGACTTGACAGACATCAGCTAGCCAACTAGCTATGCATTAGGATGAATGTATTGACAGATAGGTGTCTGACATTGATAAGTATGCCATTACTACATGACGGCAGCCCTCACTGACATGTGCTATACACACAGTAGTCTACAGTTATTTTCCACATGTCAGATTATTATCCAGTAGGACTCAGAGTCCATCTTTGCATGCAGGGGTGTTTGTTTCCAGTAGTATAATTAGCAATCTACTCTTACTTGGGAAAGCACTGTCAACAGTAGTAACATAATGATACACTACATGCCAGTGTGACTGCATATAACCTGGGCTACTACCCATGTATGTAACACATTCACATGGATAAGAGTGTTGTACAAGCCATATATACTCAAGCATCCCAGAGAGTAGACTCACACCGCTTGCCACTGTAATCACAGCATATAGACGCATGTTATGTACATGGCATTACATACACTTATTACAGATGTCATTACCCTGCTATGTTATCAGAGTGGAATGTCAGCACTGGTTACCAGGGCTGAGCCATGCTTAGCAGGTGTCAGCATTGCTGCAATATAACAGCTAAGCCCATTTGCACACTGATAAGTGAAGCCTACATGGTGTAAGCACCAGTATGTTTAACCATACCTTAGCACCAATTAGCTTCTCACAAACATGCTTAAAGCTGCTCAAAACTGTCTTAACCACTCTGTATCCAACAGCCCTTGTTCTGCCCAGCAACAACCCTTACAGGACTTGAACCCAAGACCCTGTACACTATAGTCACAGCAGTTAACCACTACGCCATGACAGCTGTGAAGACAGTTGTTATTTTTCCAATATATCTGTCAGTACACATATTGAATAGTATTGAACAATTGCTGTAACGTCTACAATTGTGTAGTACTTGTTAGTGATATTACTGTTGCATCACATATGTTATATCTAAATATACACATATCAGATACATACAGTGTGATACATCTGGGAAGGTATACACAACAGTAATGTTTACACATGACAAGGATATGGATATATATATATATATATATATATATATATATATATATATATATATATATATATATATATATATGTTTAACATATGTCCAGAACATGGAGTGGAGTCATACCTCAGCACCAATAGTCTCAACCTCTTAATGCAAGGGGATGTCATGTATGTACTGCAGGTATATATGTAGACTGTTGGTACTGTAACAGGGGTTGTCTTAAAAGAAATGCTGTGTGTGGGAGGTCACATCTGCTATTGACATGTATGCCATCAGTTACTGACAGACATCCTAAGGTCATCATAGTACAGTACCACTGATATCACAGTAATGGTCCTGTGGAATACAGCAGATATATGAACAATAACTGTGGACAGTCTGACACACTCTGTTCAGTCCAGAGGTGTACACCGAACTCCTTAGTGCAAGATGTGGACCAAGCCTGACAATGTGGATGTTAACAGCCATGTAAATGGGTATATCACATAAATACTGGTGTACATATGCACACACAGTTTATGCATTTACACACTCTTGTCTGTCCTGACACATAATAACCAGTTGTGCAGAGGTCACATGGCCACATACTACCCACTAGTTAGTGACATACATCTGTACAGCATCCCACTGCTTTGTCAGAAATACATGACAGTTATGGTGGCCTGGCAGCAGTACATCTGGCTAATATCTGGACATAACATCATACTGGGTAAGTACACTAAGCTGCTAGGCATGTAACAAAACACTGTGCAAACTACAGGAAGACTGCCACAACACTGGCCTACATTTCTTATGGGGGAATACACATGTGCCTACAAATATAGCAGGCTCTACAGGCATGTCACAGCACAGAGTAACAGACACCTGTGTGAAAGTGCATACCTACAACCAATGTGAACACAGCCACAGCCAAATATGATAAGCGAGCTTAATATTACAATATATGGACTGTCTGATCAGCACCATCCTCATATGTGCCACTCACACACTAGCCCTACATATACTGGGCCACTACACAGTGTGGTCTGATGCCTGTCTGTGGTATGGGACATGTGTGTGTTTGGCCCTACAAACATGTAAGCCAACAGGGTACCATACACTGGAGCAGCATGTAACATCAGACAGAACAGGACCAAGAACAATGACATCTACCACAGTCTGTACACAGGCCAAGGTACATACTCGCAATACACACACTGTCAACAATCACTATAAGTACACAAACCTCACTACTGTATACACAACCACAGAATGCCCAGTTATGTCCTTAAATATAACCCCTACTATACATAACATGTCTAGCAGTCTGATATCTTACTGGCTTGTTATCAGATATGATGTCAATAAATAATGGTGTACAGAACATATGCACCTCTTCCTGCATGACATATGTACAAAGGCTGACAAAGTTGTGGCTGGAGGCACAAACACAAGGCCAATATTGACATGTTGCTGTGATAACCTCATACATTTACTGTTGTAACAGGGCTTGTTGTGACATATGTCCTATGAGGAATATGAAGTCAGTAACTTTCATGGCTGTCACCATGTACTGACTGCAGTCCTCAGACTATGCTTCTGCAGTTCTAAGATAGGTAATCTGTGAGTAACACAAGACACATAAGACTCCAAACACTGGCCAGTCTGCAGATAACCCTACAGGTGGGAGTTTCCTCAAACACATAACACTGTCATGACAGGTATTAAATCATGTAGACCAGCCATATCCACACAAACCCTGTTAAACCAACATTACTCCAAATGCAGAAGAGCAACACTTACATTCTGTAGTCATGTCTGGAACATCCCAATCCTGTTTGTTGGCCTGTCTCCACAGTGTATGTATTTGAGGTATATCCCACTTCCATCTGTGATGCTGTTTGCCAAATACCGACATAAAGGCCTGCTCACAGTGAATGAAAAGAGCTAACACCCACATGATGTTCCTAGTTATAGGAGTGTTTCCTTGCAACTGGCTAAAAGAATGTTACCACAGCTGTTCCACATGCAATCAGCTAGTGGGGGACTGCAATTCATGCACAGGCCATCAGCTGATCATGAGCATCACTTACAAAACAAAAGCTGCTGCCTAAGCAAAGCAGGTGTACTTCTCCACATTCAACAGAGAGGGAGTGAGAGAGACAGAGACAATGTAAGACAGGGAGGGGGTAGGAGAGTAAAAGCTAAGCATGTTTGTGTCACACACTTACCAGTACAGGGTTTCAATCTCCTGCCTGACTATGTACTGCTATTACATGCGTATGCAGTTATTGCATGTGCCACAGAGCTTACATGTTGGGGAACTGTCCAAAGGTATATTTGATGGTGAGTGACATCAGCAACAGTGCTAAAGGAGGGATAAGATAGGTGTAGTACATGTGCCTGTCCACAAGAACAGGTGTCAAGGTCAACACAGCCACACTCTCTCAGGGACTCACACACATTATCACAGTTGGCAGGGTCAGGATTAGACTTCCTAACTAGCTAGTTTGACACAGCACAGTAATATGCAGGTATTGCATACACCATATAGGTTATCAGACTGATATATGGGCAAAGGGTATGTCAAGGTGTCTGAAATCAGAAGGCATGTTTCAGTAGGCCAATGGGAGGTGTAGTGTGTGTGCATGGTGTCCAAATCATTACACTCCACACACATACACACACAGACACAGGTTTGCCAGTACTGACATGTATGGGTGCATTGCTTTACAGGAGTATAGTGGTTGACTGTGCCAGAAGGCTGTACAAGGATAGGTAAAGGGTATACCTTGGCATCAGGCCAGATGGCAATGGTCTGCAGTGTGGCTCAGGGGTGTACTGTCTGGATTGGGCCACACAGGTGGGTATTGTATTCACCATCCACTCATCTGGGTTACTATTGTGGGTGGCCAGTGCTGTGCAATGCTTGCCATGTATGTGTTCTATATTCCATAACATGGACAGTGTCTGGGATGTCCACACGTCCCACATGCATGTTCTGTGACATGTGGAAGTGTACCTGGGGTGTCTGGGGCATGTTCTGTAGACAGATTGTTATCATCATATGTGCCATTCCTGACCTCATGTGGTGAGAACTGGCAATGGACACCAGGTTGACCCTGCACCTACATTGACAGCATGATACAAGTATTCACTGGTGTCAGTAGCATCTGTCCATACAGTGTATGTGTATAAGGCATGGTATGTCCTTTGTGGGTTACATTTGCTGGCTCTACAGTTGTTGCAGGTGTTCAGCGGGGAACATAGAGAAGGAGCACTGTATGCAATGATTTGCCTGTTGTAGAGATGGGACAGGATGCCATGTCCTCTGTAGTCCACTGCAAGCACACCATGGTTACTATCTGTGGGCAATATGCAGGGAACTACCAACATAGTGGTTGTTGCCTAGCCATGTGTGTTTGTGTATGAGACATGGTTGGAGAGTATTCTCTGGGTAAAACAAGGGTTACCTATATTGTTCCCCAAGCCATGATGTCACATGTAGGGGTATGGATTATCTACCCCAGCCCCTCTGCTGTTTGACATCTGTTATCCTTGTAAGGTGGACATGGTGACATATAATAGGCCCACCATATAAGAAATTTGCAAAACGCCCGCCACAATGAGTCCGGTTATTACACACTCACCTATACCTGCACACAGGATACTTATGACAAACACACACACCAAGTCTCACAGTTGCCATGTCTGGTATTAGAACACCTACCCAACTAGTATACCACACTACAGCATTACACAATTATAGTACGTGCCACGTAGATTATTGGGCTACTTTTTCCCCATAGGTGTATTTCAAAGTGAATGACATCGGCAGGCTTGCCAAAGTAGGGCAATGGAAGCTGTAGTGACTGTGAATGGCCTCAAAAGCATTGATCCCTCCACAGACAAACACACACACACAAAGATTTACACTTGCCATGTCTGGGCTTAGTACTATTACCAAAGTAGCACATCACACTACAGCATTATGCAGTTACAGCACACACCATGGAGATTACTGGGCTACTCCTTCCCCAAAGATGTATTTCAAAGTGAATGACATCAGCAGGCTTGCCAAAGTAGGGCAATAGAAGTTGTAGTGACTGTGAATGGCCTGAAAAGCATTGATCCCTACACAGACAAACAAACATCCATACAAAGCTTTACACTTGCCATGTCAAGGATTCAAACTCCTACCTAAGTAGAACATCACACTGAAGCATTATGCAGTTATAGCACATGTCATGGAGATTACTGGGCTACTTCTTCCCCAAAGGTGTATTTCAAAGTGAATGACATCAGCAGGCTTGCCAAAGTAGGGCAATAGAAATTGCAGTGACTGTGAATGGCCTCAAAAGCATTAATCCCTACACAGACAAACACAAAGCTTTACAGTTGTCATGTCTGGGATTAGATCTCCTACCTAACTAGTACATCACACTACAGCATTATGCAATTATAGCATGCACCACAGAGTTTACTGGGCTACTTCTTCCCCAAAGGTGTATTTCAAAGTGAATTACATCAGCAGGCTTGCCAAGGTTGGGCAACAGAAAGTGTAGGTTATAGGTTCATAGGTTGGTACTAGGCTATCGGCCCTAGGGCCTATAGATACCTAGCCATGAAAATTCCCTGGCCATGTCTTCCCACAATATTTACTTCCCTAGACCCTGTCTAGCAGGGCAACTGACACGATCCCCAGGGTCAATTTCTTATCTCCCATCCAATCATCAAGGTTCCGTTTGAAAAGGGCCAAAGAGGCACTCTGCTTGACATGTATGGGCAGTCTATTCCAGAGTCTAGGTAGTCTCTGGGTCAGGAACACATCCCTTCAGCATGTATTGTTCATTGTGATGACAATGTTTGGATCCCTGGAGTGTGTGGCTGTGAGGAATTTGGATTTCTTTAAGTGTAGCATGTCCACCAGCTCTGGGTTTGACATGGCATTGTATGTTAAGCAGAGATTGCCTCTGAGTACATGATATGTGACAGAGTATAGCTGGATGATTTTCAGATGGTCTGCATAGGGCATTTGGTTTAGGCCTGTGATTTTTTCAGTGTGGTATGTCTGCAGCCTTTCTAGTTGTTGCAGATGTCTTGTGAGGTACATACCTAACAGGCCATTGTAGTCTGTACTGGGTTTACTGAGAGATGACTACACTGAGACAATGGCCTCCTTTTTCCTGGATGTAAAGCTCTTAGTGATGAGGTGTGCCACATAGGTGTATTTACTGACTGTTGTGGTGATGTGGTTATCAAAGGTGAGACCACTGTCCACCTGTGTCCTTAAGTCTCCTATCACACTTTAGGTGTTTAGTGCACTGCCACCTATGTGGTACTTCACAGGTACATGTCCCTTCCCAAAGGGGATAACTATACACTTCTTGGCATTGAGCTTGAGGGCATGGCTCAGGCACCAAGCATCTCTTTCTGTAAGGCCCTTCTGTAGAATATCCACATCATGTGGGGATTCATTATTGGCTCCCAGTGTGCCATCATCTGCGACCTTTGTTAGCCATAGTCCCTTAGTGTTGGCCTGTACTTCAGAGCAGTAGATGCCAAACAAGAGCGGTCCCAGGACTGAACCGTGAGGTACTCCAACTGTCACTTGTCTGGGGCTGGAGTTGGTGGCACCTACTTTTACAGTGTGGGTTCTGTCAGTACAGCAGCTGGCAGCCCATTGGGTGACATTGGGATTAATGGCCAACTTGCTACATTTATCTATGATTCCAGACTGAGGGATGGTGTTGAAGGCCTTGGCAAGGTCCAGATAGGCTGTATGAACCACCTTACCCTCATCCACAGCTCTGGAGACTGATTCAAAGATGTCAATCAGGTTCAGGAGACATAATCGGCCCTTCACAAAACCAACCTGGGTGGGGTCCAGTGTTTGCAGGTTGCCAATGTCTTTGTTTATAAGTTCCATGATAATACATGCCATGGCCTTGCAGATCAGGCATGTCATACTGCTGGGGCTGTAGTTCCCAGGATGCAAGGTGGATCTCCCCTTGTGGAATGTGTTAACTGTAGCTGTGCGCCACACAGTGGGCATAAAGCCTGAGGTATGGCTATGATTAGACATGGCACATAGGTGTGGTGCCAGTTCATTTTGTAGTTCATGTTGTACACAGCCCAGGATGTTGACTGGTCCCATGGATGCTGTTTTCTTAGCTCTGGAGAGTGTGGTTTTTACCTGTGTGGCTATTACCAGAATCTGGCAATCTTTCAGTGTTGAGGTGGGCCCTTTCAGGGGTGGGAGGGGGTGCAGTTGGCATTGACTCGATCTGCCAGGATATTGGCAATATCCTTGGGAGCAGTATATTTAATAATATCCTGTTGTAGCTCAGAGCAGATCTGAGCATTGCCATTTAGATTCCTGAAATAGCTATGGAATGGCTTGCAATTGTCTTTGGCATCTTTGGCTATATTATGTTCGTAACTAGCTTTGGAGGATGTTATGAGGGATCTCAGCTTCTTACTGAGGCTGGTAAGGGAGTATTTTGCATCCTGGAAATTCCCTCATTTCTGCAAGAGTTTTTTTCCTTTTGTTGCACATTCTGTTTATGGCAGGGGGCCACCACATTGGTGGGGTGCGGACCATCTTGGTTCAATATTGGATGGCACAAGTCATGCATGAGTGGATGTGCTCGTACAGTGCCTTCATGTAGGATTCAGCAGTCGTCCTTTCAGTTTCTGTCTGCATGGGTGTCATGATGTTACTCATCTCTGACATGTGTAGCATGATGTTGGCTTTGGAGATGTGTGTTATGGAGGTTTCCTTACTGGGGTGTGGGGGAAGGATATGAATGTTAAGGGTGATTAGCTTATGGGCAGACCTGACCACCGATAGGGTGACCATAGGTTTGGAGCATTGTTTTTCCATGTTGGTAATGACCAGGTCTAGGATATTTGAGTCCCTGGTGGGACTATGGGTTACTTGATCCAAGGCATTGGGAATTATGACTTCCAAGATCCACTGGGCACACGTGTTGGTACACAAGTAGTTTTCCCAGTTAATTGCTGGGTAGTGTAAGTCACCCAGTATTAGGGTGTTTGGTTGTATCATAATATTTCCCAGTATGTTTTGAAAGGTGTAGTGGGAATCTTGGGGCATGGTGGGGGATCTGTAGAAAGCTATACAATTTGGATTGCAGTCTTACCTAGTGTTAGTTGCACCAGAGGTACTTCAGATGCATTCTGTTGGGCAAGTAGCCTGGTGGTGTCAATATCCTTGGTGAATATGGACACTCTTCCACCTTTAGTGTTTTGGACTTGGTTTGGTGGCTGACAGGTATGGTAAGAGCTGTACCTGGTATTGCAGGGGTGCTCTCTGGAGCCTTGGATCTGGTCTCTGTTACTGCACAGATATCAATGTTTTCCATTTTTAGGAGTGCCTAGTGACTGTGAATGGCCACAAAAACATTGAACCCTAAACACAACCAGAGTTTCACAGTTGCCATGTCTGGGATAAGAACTCCTCCCTAACTTGCATGTCACACTACAGCATTACACAGTTACAGGACATGCCACAGAGATTACTGGGCTATTCCTTCCCCAAAGGTGTATTTCAAAGTGAATGACATCAGCAGCCCTGCCAAAGTAGGGCAATGAAAATTGTAGTGAGTGTGAATGACCTCAAAACCATTGATCCCTACACAGACAAACACACACAAAGTTCTACAGTTGCCATGTCTGGAATAGAACCCCTACCTAGCTGGTACATCACATTACAGCATTACACAGTTATAGTATGCACCACATAGCTTATTGGGCTACTTCTTCCCCAAAGGTGTATTTCAAGGTGAATGCCATCAACAGGCTTGCCAAAGTAGGGCAATGGGGAGTGTAGTGACTGTGAATGGCCACAAAAGCATGGATCCCTACACAAACACACAGTTGCCATGTCTGGGATTAGAAATCCTACCTAACTAGTACATCACACTATAACATTACACAGTTATAGCACACACCACAAAGCTTATAGGGCTACTCCCTCCCCAAAGATGTATTTCAAGGTGAAGACATCAGTAGGCTTACCATAATAGGGCAATGGGGAGTGCAGTGTGTGTGCATGGGCCATAACCCGTTCATCTGGAAGCAGACACACAACACTCAGGCACACACAAGTTTATATTTCACAGGTATGTCTATACAACTGCTAGATGAATTCTGACTTGTACAGTCATGTTACACAGTTATCACAAGCACCACAGACACTATAGTGCTGAGGGATACCAGAGCTAAATGTCTACAGTGATTGACATTTGTACATCATGTGGTTTTAGCCAGTTTTTAGACTGTCAGATATGTATAGTCCACTGTTGTTGCCTGACATGGACTTCATAAGTGTGGGAGCATGCCCAGTATGACCTTCTGTATTGAATGTGTGAATCCATTCCAGGTACGTTGTAGTCCAGTGCAGGCTTTTTTGTTCTACACCTACAGCTAGCAACCTGTTTCTGAGGGATATCTGTAGATCGGTTGACAATGCGGGGTCAAAATGGGCAAAGGATATTGAGTTATTGTAGGTAATTGTGTCTGTGCTGCTTCTGCTACGTGGTCTTGGTGTTAGCAGAGATATTCAGACATATGTACTGTTTTACACTGATGTTTTATGTCATCAACTACTGTCAGGTATACATATTTGCTTGCAGTAATTTTCTGGGGAACACATGGTGAATGCAGCTGTGTCCAGTATTGTGGTCTGCAGCCTACATATTCTTGCACAATCATGCCATTCAGGAGGGGAAGCTGCAGACACTTGCTGATGTGTCTGTGTAAATGGTTCAGCACCTTGGTACAGTGGTGGCTGAGGTTCCCACACTTGTACATCCATTGAAGTGACAGTATGGCCATATCTTGCTGTGGCCATACCTCACAACTGTACAGATTCACACAGGTTACCTAGAGGCAGGGGTCATATTTCTGGACATTACTCATTCATATTGTGGTTTGTGAGCAGGTTTGTAGCCACCCATTCCTGTGTTTGCAGGCAGGGATAGTATGTGCACATGGCTGAGTTTCAGACTTCACACACTCCATGCCGTCCATGCTCCTACCCACCCCTCTATTATTCTATCCTCTTCCAAACATTATGCAAACATTATCTGATTAGTTCCCTATAGTTATCACTTCCTTCCAGCAGTAATTTGGTGTTGGTCCACAGTTCATGCAGTAGGACATGGTGGACATGTTACTGGGATTTGTCAACATGGCCTTGCGTTTGGGTTCTGTGGACTGTGTTATGTTGTTATTTGGGAGTCCATGACATATCATACATTGGCAGTACGAGTGAGACACAGGCCTTTGGCAGAGGACTGTAGGGGATTTGGTAGTGTTGCAGGCCAACTGTAGCAGGCCGTCACATTGTGTCACTCCTACAGTCCCAGACTGCAAAACACTATACTCCCCTGGGGTAACAGGGTAGGTGTGCAAGGTGTTAATACCAATACTTTCTGTCATTATTGATCCAGTGGTGTAGATTCTGGCAGGGTGCTGCTTACAGCTAGGGACACACCTGCATGGGAGACCTCTTCTGCATGCTGCATTCTGTGGCTATTGCCATACAGAGGTGGGGGTCATATTGCACTCATTCCCAACAGCAGGGATAAGACCTGTGAGGTATCTGTGGGTAATGGTGGGGTGAGCTGGGTGCATGTGTGCTACAGACACTACTTGCATCTGACTCACAGATATACATGGGGCATTCCACTTATGCTGGCTTGTGCAGGGACATCAGCAGTTTCTCAATACTTCATACCTGTGACCTTTGTGGTCCTCCAGTGTTTCGCCAGACAACATCAGTATTCCATACTACAAACCCAACTAATGTGCTACTAACCTGTATGTACAATTCCAAAGGTAGGTCCATTTGACAGTAACATATTATACACTGTCTGTCTAGGGTACTTCCACCTGTGTACTGTTTGTATGTCTGGGCCCACATTCATGCCATGTCCATCTTTCAGGTGGTGACAGATATTACATCCAAATATTTACTATGGCTTACTGCTGGAATGTGTTTTGCTGGGATGCATTGTGTTTGGCACTGCAGTTGTGAGAACTTGGCTCTGTCATCGGCAGTACTGGCCAATGGCCACCAGGACAAACCTCACCATGCCTACATGTGGACCACTCTCACACAATATACAACACACACCAACCTAACACATGCAGCCCTGCATTTTGTACACATGCTACAATCTAGCCTACTACTTTGACCGGCTCAGGTAATCTGTACTCCACTGTTATTATACCTACACATACATGTTACTGCATTTCTACATAGGATTGGGGGGGCACACCAGACAACTGTAAACATTTGCTATGACTGTACTGGTATTTCAAGTACTCCATTTAAATTCTGTATTCTGACCTATCATGCAGATTAGAGGCATATCAGTGTACTACAGTTCTTAGGTTTGATTGACCTACATTTCAGTTTCAGACTACTTACCCTTCAAAACTAACATCCCACTGCCTGACCTGTTGTAGTCTGTCTGTATAGGTCTGAAGGGGGGATGTTATCCACAGCCATCAATCAGAGGCCTTAGCACAGCCTTTGTTTGTGTTTGTCTACGCCTGTCCTGCTGGCTGAGACTGTTGTTGGGTATGTGAGCCTCCCTGACTGGCATGTGTGTGTCCTATGGACACACATTTGGCCCACCACATTTCCTGCAGTGAGTTTTGTCACCTTGTCTAGTACTGGTTACTATGGTGACACCAGTATTTGTTACAGATTTCATCCTACCACTATAGGTGTCTACTATCTGCTGGCATCCCATTCAGCCACCCGATTCCCTTGCATGCTCACAACCATACTGTAGATACAAGTAACAAAGCATACTACTCCTTTCAGAAATTGATAGGGAGAGTGACTTACCTTGTGGCTGTGCCAGTATTGAGGATGGTGCTGGAGGGCTGACTATGTTGGATGCACATAGTACACTCCCTATACATGGTTAAGCACAGGTAGTGTCATGTTTGGCATCCCTTTTACTGTATGTGCGAGTCAGAGAGAGGTGTCATTCACTGGGTTCCTACTGTGTCAGTGTATGTGCTATGCTTTGCCTCTTTGCCAAGGCCTGGGCGTACTGGGCATGCCTCCTTCTGCCTACTGGGGCAGGCTCAGGTTGTTCCTCCTCTGAGTCACTCTGTACCTTTGCAGGCCTTGGCAATGGTGGGGGGCTGTGCTGTTTTTGCTGCAGCTGTATCCACAGGATCATATTGTGTAGCATGGCATATACGTTGACAATTTGGGTACATGTAGCTGGTGAGTACTGCAAGGCTACACCGGATATGTCCAGGCACCGAAACCATGACTTGAGCATCCCAAACACATGCTCTATTATGATTCTGGTCTGTGCGTGTGCCTCATTATGGAGTTCTTGTTTGGGTGTGTGTGCATTTCTGATGGGTGTCATCAGCCACTGCTCCAGTGCGTAACCAACATCCCCCACTAGGTGGCCATAAGGGATGTCCCCACTGGCTGGCAAATCTCTGGTGCAGCTGTGTCATATGCCAGATGTGGGAGTCGTGATAGCTTCCAGGGCAGCCAGCACACACATTCATTATAATGCCCTGGGCATTGCACACACCCTGGCAGCTGATGGAGGGGAAGCCCTTGTGGTTGATGTAGACACTACCCTGCTCACCAGGTGGTGCTTTGATGTGTATGTGCATACAGTCTATAGCACCCACTACCTCAGTGTATTCTGCTATTTGGTGGAAGAGATGTATATTGCTGGCCAACGCCTCACAGCTGTTGTGGAAATATACATGCTCACTGGCATGTGCTGACATGGCATCCAGGAACTGGTGGAGTACCCATGATGATGATGATGCCTGTGAGATCCCCATGATATCCCTAGCTGGCCTTTGGAAGGTACCTGTGGCTAGTATTCTTAGGCCTACATATACCTTGGTATCCACTGGGATGGGTTCCCCTCTGTTGGTTCTGTGTGTGAGCCGTGGCCGGCACAGCTCAACAATTTGCTGTAGGAGGTCCCTGTCCACCCTATAGCATTCCACTATCTCCAGCTCATGTAGCCCCTGGTAGGTTGCCCTGGGTCTGTACACTCTTCTCCTTCTCTTGTGGGTTGGTCATCAGCATTCTCATCCTCACCACCCTCAGCCTCTTCCACATGTTGATTTATGAGAGCTAATGTAACCCCTATCATTTTGTTGCTTATGTTTGGTAAAATTTCCCCGCTTGTGTACACCGGTGGTGTAGAGTTTGTGAGAAAATCCAAAGGGAAAGGTGTTTGCATAGTTTATAGTAGTGTGCTGGGCTGGGCTGGGCTGCTGCCTGTGTAATTGGCTGATTATGATACATTTCACCTGCCAGCTATGCTAGTTCTCCTTGATTACCTTCCTACTGCTGTTTTCCCTTCTCA
Organism: Protopterus annectens; assembly: GCF_019279795.1. Classification (NCBI taxonomy): domain Eukaryota; kingdom Metazoa; phylum Chordata; order Ceratodontiformes; family Protopteridae; genus Protopterus; species Protopterus annectens. The sequence continues at coordinate 1,805,566,809 of NC_056735.1, forward strand.
TTGCCTTCCTGTTTAAGCCCAGGGGTGCCCTGAGCACACACAGTGCTCAGATGTCCACGGAGCTGCTATTTCCTGGTTTACTTTTTTTCCCTTTAAAACACAGTGCGCAGCACGCACAACCACTTAGGCAATGTAAAGAGTGCTTGGCAGCTTCAGAAACACCCCCTTGCTTAGCTCTGCTAAGCTAGGGGCAAACCCGAGCCACAGGGTTCCAGTAAGCTCACAGTGTGCCTGACATACCCCTCTATGATGTCAGCTAGCTCTTAGGCTTGCACCATGGTCTTCCTGTACCTACACGGTTGGATGCAGGCTAGCCATGAGGGGGAATCTGGGATTTAGTATCGTTCCCCTTCATTTGCATAGGATTGCCTGCTACTGCTTAGTTACAAGTCCCACACTGAGCCTTCCCCCTTAGCAAACACTATTCACTGGCCTTGTTGTCTTCTGCCTGCCACTGACTATAATGGCAAAATTGTGATTTTGGATAGAATGCTTTTTTCTAGTTTTTTTTTTTTTTATTTTTGGGCCGATCCCGTTTGCGCACCTGCTGCCCTATGCTTAAACGGCCAAAAAAATAAAAGTTATTTTTATTTTTTTTTAACTGTTTTCCATGCCAATGGCCATATATTTGGCCATTGGCATGCTTTACATGTTATATACACCCTTTATATGAAGCTGTCATGACTCCGTTTTGTACAATATTATATTATAACTGGTAGAGGTGGTAACGTTAAACCTATATAAGATAAGAATCTTAATTGTTTTTACTCAGTATGTGCATTACAAGGTTAAATGAATGTCAGATATATGTAATATGCAAATTATGAGAGTTAAAATGTAGGCAGCTGTGTTTTGTTTATTGTTTTATAGCGCATTCCTTTCCTAGATCATTTATGAATCAATTAGCACTTAGAAATGAACTTGAGATCGAAAGGATAATTTAATTGTATGAAATTATTTGTTTCTTAATTGCTTTGCTTCTCATCTGTTTATTGAGCTATTTTGTTGCAAATTCTGTATCTTAGAAGAATTCAAAGTTCAGCACTGATATTTGTGAAAGCAGGAAGCGCCTAAATTGTGTCCATGATAATGAGGAGAAGATACATTAACTTCTTTTCAAATGTATATGTGAAAAATCTGCTCAAAATAACATTTATTTAAAAAATCTATAGTTACTTAGAAGTGAAAGATTAGAAACACAAAAGCTATAGTAATATTATACATTGTGCTATTTCCAACATATGATCCACTTGCTCCTTATTGAATGCTAGCAGCTTATACTGAAGTGCAATTAACCTCAACCATATATGTTAATGGGAAGGAGTAAAATTATCACTGATTAAGATAGTTTAGAGGAATTAAATAGTATGGGAAACTTACAGAAGAGATTAGCAGCTGCTGTATGCAATGAATTTTCATTTTTACATGCTGTAGTTAATTATAAATGTCTGGATTTCGTAGATCGAGGACTGGGTTTATTCACTTAAATTGACTTGGAAGCTTGTCCAGCTAGATTGAGTTCATCAGCTGGAATTCAGTCTTTGTATGGTTATTTTTTAAGTTAGTATCACCTCTGTGATTCAAGCTTGGAGAAGCCTTGGGGTACAGTCTCTCAACTTGAGAATCCTCAGTGCTTATTTTCTGATTGATTAAAGGGTTAAAAGGAGCCACAAGTAGCCTCATTTCTGCATGAGGTACCCACAGGAAAATTTCTGAGACAGCCCATGTCCATGTCCACCCTTCAGTACCCTTCAGCACCAGCAAGATGGTGGACCTACTGAGAGGAATCCTCAAGCAACCTACACTTGAATTCGAAATGAACCAGAACCCAGAACAAGTCAATGGAGATGATGACGATGGCACCCTGGAGGAACTGGAGAACCAAATCATTGCATTAAAACATCTGCAATGGGAGGGAGTATGCCTTGCCACATGCCTAAAATGGAGCATTGTACCTAAAGGTCTCAGGATAAGAACAAAGCTTTACATCGGAAATAAGGATGGCATGATCCTAGCAGAATGGGACAATGCCCTGCAGCAAGCCTCAAACTGGTGGAAATCCTGCTTGACAACAACAAGAGACAACTGCTCAGGACTAGCAACCACATCAGCAAACTGGACAACAAACTACTGACTATTGCAGATTTCAAGAGCAAGATTAAATCAATTGTTGAAAGGATCCAACACCTGGACCAAGACCTAAGATCCAAGAAACATGTAAAACTGAACCGGGACATTCTTGCCTAGAACACGGTGAGGACATCACCTGCAGCCATTAATAAACCATCTCAAGCAAGGACCAATACAGCTTCAGAAACTGGATGGGTAGAACAGGACCAAGAAACCAATGCAGACTGGAACTATGAAGCAGTCCAGACTCCCCCAGCTCCGAGTAGTGAGAATAACAGTAAGGAACAGGCCCACGAACCCCACATCTGGACCCAATGAACACAAGTAGGACACCTGGAAGCCAGAACAATTACAGACAGAAAGGAGTTACTCCAGCAAACAGGCACACAAGAGAATTATATCATCTGATGTTAAGCACCTCCCCAGCACAGTACCCAAAGAACAGAGATAGGACTTGGCAAGGGAAGAAGGTCCTGAAACACCTCTTGGTTCCCCCACGGACATCCCAAACAAAAGGCCAAACAGCAGCTACAGCAACCCACAGTCTACAAAATCTGGAACTACTCAGAGAAACTGCTTTCTGCCGCCAAACTAAAATTACTACAGAAAGGCCTAACCTTTGCATCCACCTTGGTACAATCAATTATTGATCTCAAAATGTTCAGCAGAAAGCTCAACCTAAAAAAATTTTTCCATAAGAAAATGGACAGCTCTAAAAAAAGAGAAATGGGTTAAGCCAAGCAGTTTTGGTTTCCCTGTCCACCCTAGCATCCTGGCATTTGAGGTTAAATGTACAGACAACATAAGAAAGGCACTGGCCAAACCCCAAAAAAGGAAATGCTATAACCTGAGCCTACAAGAAATGAGAGCCCTTAAGACCCTCAGCCAGGACCAAACACAAAGGATAATGAAAGCCGACAAAGGGGGAGGAATTTTAGTGACGAATACCTTGACCTACATCCACAACATCATATTAATGCTGAACAATGAGCTCTTCTATGAGAAATGCACTATTGAAAAGGTAAGAGGCCTACAATTTTCTTAATGAAGAATTACTCTTTTTAAATGATGAATGTCTAATAAGTGAAAAGTTATTGGATTTCCTGATCATTAAACATCCAAGGATTCCCAACTTCTTTGGTATTCCCAAGCCTCATAAGAATATAAAGGACCCCCATACCGCCCAGTCATAGCGAGTGGGAGTAGTATCATTGAGGCTATATCCATCTACCTGGATGTTCAGATCAAGCCATTAGTGGAGAAGAACCCACTCCCTTTGTGCTTGACATGAGCGACTTGCTGAGGAAGATAAGGAACCTAAAAGTCAACAAAAACACCATCATAGTAAACATTGATGTAGAGGCCATCTACACCTTGCTCCCCCACAAATACTGCATTGAAGGTATGCTGGAAGTGATCAACACCATGGGCTCGAACCACAGATACAAGGCTGATTCCATCTGCAGACTACTCAGAATCCTTTTGAGAAACAACTTTTTATACTTCAGTAGGAATTACTTCATGCAGAAAAAAAGGTATCACAATGGAAGCAGTAATGACATCGAGCCTAGCCAACATGGCCTTAGGTAAATAGAAAAATACCACATTTATAATTCCCCCTGTTTTAAGGAGATGCCATGTTACTATCATTTTATTGATGACATTTTTATCATCTGGGAGAGCTCAATGGAAAGGTTAAGGGGAATTTTTTGATAATATAAGGAAGTCCACAAACTTTTTAAAATTCACCAACAGCTATTAACAAGGAAAACTCTGTGTTTTTAGACCTCACAATTTCCAAGGAATGCAACTCAGATCTTCTCACCAACAACCTATACCAAAACCCACAAGGGTGAATCTTCTCAACCACTGGGTTAGCATGCACCCCTTTCAGACCAAAAGAAACGTTCTTAAGTCACAGGGGCTCCAAAGCATCCGAGTATCCAAGAACCTGGGAGATTTTATGGCCAACATCATTAAACTAGAGAGGGAATTTTTGGTAAGAGGATACAGTGAAAAGTTCATTCGTTAGATTTTCAACCCCATTATAGGAGACAAAACAACTCATGCTACACGGAGATCAGACAAAGAAGATCAAGCCAACACAAGAATGACCACAAGGAGCTCTCAGTACTGCTCATGTGCTCCATGTATTTCCAAACTCTTACAGGCATTATTGGGACAACTGGAGTATTATCAGGCACATCCCTGCCATTAGCTAATTCCTCCCCAATATGCCAAATTTCAGTATCAAGAGAAACAGAAAATCTGAGATATTTCATGGAGATGGCAAGCAGGGAATGAGACCCACTACCTCAGAACACACCTGGGACCTATCCCTGTGGAAAACAGAAGTGTGGCTACTGTAAGTTGCTGAGCAATGCTGATAAGTTCAATTGCCCAAATACAAAGAAATCCTTTTTCAGCAAACACAGAGGAAACTGTGGTAGTGAGTGTCTACTTTACAGAGCAGAATGTTCAAAATGTGCCACATTTATATAGGCCAAACTTTGAATAACCTGAAAACAAGGATTGCTCAACACCTACATGATATAAAATACCACAACTGCACCAATGCATGGGCAAGACACAGCAAGAAAAAGACTGGGCATAAGTCCTTGGGTTCCATATCATAGATATGATCAAAAAGAGAACATTACAAGGCTCCACCAATAACATTCTGGAGAAAATGGAGCTGGAATGGCAGATCTGGCTGAATGCAGGCAAACTACTGGGATTTAACACCATAATCTCCATCAACAGAATATTGAACCTAAGAAAACTGCATCATAATTTTTACTACTAACAGTGACTACGTTCCTAATGCAAATGTTTTCTCTAGTCCACTGTCGCTATTTATGCTCACTGTCTAAAGGTTAATGTTCTGCTTGTTCCACACTTGGTATATCTTGCATTTACTCCCTGGGTTTTTACCCTATTTACATATGTTTCTGGAGACTATTGACATTCTTCACAGTAGCTCTAGCATTACACAAACTGATATGTGGTTATTGAAGTGGCCTCCATCAAACATGCTCTGTTCATGTACAGGACAAAACATTAAAGGGAATGAGAAGACACAATGCCGGTTTAATAATTTTTTTTAAGATTTATTTTAAGACATTTAAGATTCTGGCACCAAATAGTCCGGTCCTATTATTCAACCCTGTATAATGCTCCCTGGGTTAATGTTAATATAAGTATGGTTGTGATTTAGAAACGTTGGTTTAATTACTTTTCAACTGAGTGTTAGTTTACCTGCACATTTGATTAATAGGTAGGTCTGATGAAGCTTACTTGCAAAAGTGCTGGTTATAATGCAGCCATTCTCCTCCTAAAGGTCCATCTCTATACAAAATGAATGTAACACTGTTAACCAATGAGAATAGAGAACTTGTATCCATATCTGCATAAAAGAATTTAACTACATCAACCAATGAAAATAGAGTTTTTATATCTATATTTACATATTCCTAATGTGCTGATGCTGAACAAAGTATAAATACCCCAACTGTCTGTGGAGTAGTTGTTACACGACAACTGAAATAAAACAAAGAGAGATTTTTGCCACAGTACTCACCTACCTACACTGGAAGTTCTTCAAAAATAAAGGTTTGGAAAACCAAAAGGAAAACTTTAGTGGTTTTATTCAACTTCTGAAATAGGAAAATATGAGATTGTAGATCAAGGGCTGGGTTTATTTTCTTAAATTGACTTGGAAGCTTGTCCGGCTAGATTGAGTTCATCAGCTGGAATTCAATCTTTGTATAGTTATTTTATATCTTAATAAAGATAAAAACAATAATCCTGATGATTAAAAATTAATAAGTATTTAAAGAAGAATATTACTAATAAACTTAATGATCAGCAAATGTCTTTGTTGAAGAAACATATTACCTTATTAGAAGTTAAAAAAGTTTTTAAAAAAAGCAAAGGCAAAGGTTCAGGGTTAGATGGTTAAGGTATTGAATTATATAATCTGCTTCCATTAAACATTTTAGAATTGCTAAGTGAGGATAATCCAGAGTAATAAAGTAATTCCTCCCTCATAGAAATTTCTGTAATTTCATCTTTACTTAAATAAGGAAAGGATAATGTTTTGTCAAATAGACCTATTTCATTATTAAATTATGTTATAAAATATTTGCTTCCATTTTCACTATACGATTCTGAGATATAGTAGATAACTTAATAAATATCAAACTGGGTTTATAGTCAATAGATTAACTTATGATAATATTAAAAGGGTAGCAACAATCTCAGATTTAGCAGATGGATTGAACAAAAATTGGTTTTACTTAGTTTAAAAACTGAGACGGCTTTTGATTTTGTGGATATGAACTATGCATTTACAACTTTGGAAGCATTTGCATTTCCAGAATATTTTATTGGAACATTAAAACAATTTATATAGATATTCCAAAGCATATATTAAAATTGTATCTTACAGCTCCCAAGGATTCACCTTAAACAAGAGTACAAAACAAGGATGGCCTTTGTCTCCTCTACTATTTGCTTTAGTTATTGAACCCTTAGCTAATAGTATAAGAAGCAATGATAAAATTATCAATTAATAAGGATTGTTAATCTAAAATACAATATATATAAGTTCTTATAGGTGTATGAAATAAGATAAATTAGAAGTATGTAACAGTCCATTCATTTGGTTAATAAACCATAGTTTAGAAGGAAACATTTCAATCTTTAGATTCTTCATACATGCAATTAATCTTTAAAATGGTTAAGAAATATGTTTTTAATATCCCATTAACTTTAAAATGGAAATGTTTGTGTATCACATACACCTCTAGATTTGTGGAAACTCAGAACAATGTTGAAATGAATGTACTAATAAGTAATGGGTTAGTATGTTTAATGAGAGATTATAAGTTGGATGAATATCTTTTAGAAAGAAATTAGATGAATTTGTAGGAAATATGGATGAAGAGGAAGAGAACAGTATTCCCCCATTATATGAGTATATAGGTGCTATCATCAAATGTAAATTGACCTACAAAGGAAAGCTGTCCAAGTTACATAAGTTAATTATGAATAATAATAGCTTTGATGTAAAATTTTGGAATTTTTAGACAGTAGTGGATTGAGAGACTCATTTAATGATAAGAATAAAGCTATGTTGCTTAAGTTAGTAAATAAAACATCTTCAGGTTTATATTGGAAAGTTTTCAAGTAGAAATATATAAACAGAATGTTTCTTACTCCTTAGAAAATTTGTAAATTTAGTAAAGTGACTTCTTCAATTTGCTAGAGAAGCAATAAAGATTTAGAAACTGATTGTGCTATATCCAGCTATATCCGCACACATACACACACACACACACACACACACACACACACACACACACACACACACACACACGCACCCTCACACACACACACACACACACACACACACACACACACACCCTATATAATATATAATATATATAATATATATATATATATATATATATATATATATATATATATATATATATATATATATAAAGGGTCTATGTTAAATCAGCGAATGCTTAAAAAAGTGAATGCTGATTTATCAACCGTCTTTAAGTGAAAGCTGAAAATGCCAAACACTCGGAACAGCGATTTTATTCCCAGGGAAAAAAAAAACCAAAAAAAACCTTCAAAACAGTAAATAAAGTGGGGGGTTGCCCCCTACACACCCCTACTTAAATATACCAACTCCGAGATTGCACCACAGTGGAGGAAATGGCAAAGTCCCAAAAATGGCCCGAGTGTTCGGGATTTTCAGCTTTTGCTTAAAGAGGGTCGATAAATCAATGTTCGCTGATTTAATATAGACCCTATATATATGTATATATATATATATATATATATATATATATATATATATATATATATATATATATTAAATTTAGTCTGCTGTAGATTATGCAGTCCAGTTAAGCACCATAATGACACCAATGTCAGTACAGGGGACTGGGGTGGGGGCAACATTAGCTACCAAGGCAGTACCATAATGGCAGTTAAAACTATTGCAGTGATCATGGGCTGGGGAGACACACTAGACAGCAGGGCAGACTCATAATGGCACTGCCCTGGCAACTTTTCTGTTACTCATCACTGGCATTCAAGTTCCTGCTCTTTGTCTCCCACACTTGTATACTGGCTTACAGTATTCCAGTGACTTGGGGGGGGGTGAGGGACACACTAGACATCAGGGCATACTAGATGTGTGCCATAATGGCAATTCAACTTTTATGAGTATCAGGGCTGGGAGGGACACTAGATACTAGGGATTCTATAAATGTGCCATAATGTGATTGGGGGTTGGGAGGGAACCACAGAAGGGAAGACAAATCAGGAGACAGGTACGGGGACTGTGGTGTGTGTGTGTGTGTGTGTGTGTGTGTGTGTGTGTGTGTGTGTGTGTGTGTGTGTGTGTGTTTGAATGAGTACTTATGTGCATGGTAGAATGTTGGGGGCAATGTCAGTGCCTACATGAGCAGCAGTTTACCACTGTGACGTAAAGATTGTGCTAGTAGCTTACATTTCAGATACATGCAAATCAGGTGATAATGAGGTCTTACCTCAGTGAGGTTAACATGTCTCTGAATTGGAAATTAGCTTGCCATAGGGTAGGGCTAACCAACACACAGCAACATTTTTCACTCACTGAACAGTAGGATGTCAAATGTTAATTTCCATAGGCATATAAAATCTTGCATCTTGCTTGTCATCATGCGATGATGACAAAACATAATGTCACAGTTTCTCTCAGAAAAAATATGTTCCTGCATATTGTGTGCTTTAATATGCAGAGCACAAAGCACTGCTGCTTGTAATGTCTATTGAGCAAAATGATTTCCTTGAACAACTCTGTTCATTAGACTGAACAGGGCAAAACAGTTTTATTTTCAGTGCCAACTTCAAAACAGAAAACTTTGCTGCACAAAGTAGCATTATTTTCACTCACTAATGCAAAAAATGAATAAGGAAGATAAGTATTACAGCACATATTTGTGTTTGTTCAATGAGTCAGAGCACCAGTATATCCGAATAATGCTTATTGGCTGCTTTTTCCAATTTCAATGAAATGCAAATTGGAATATCATGGCTCAAGTGGAAAAAGTATTACAGTATCAAATGTCACTTTTTGGAATTATTTTAAAAGAAGCTATGCTCCTTTTTGTTACTATAACAAGCAATGTAAAATGTCACATCTCCATTTCAGACCTTCCTCTATATGGCATCTAGGATGGCAGAATACATATATGCTGCTAACAATATGTTTTCTATCTTTTTCACCATCGCAATGTTTTTGATGTCCACGGATATTTAAATACCGAATCCATCTTTAAATCATAGCTTTAGGTCATTGGTGCTGGGCTGCGAATGATAAACGCCCCGTTTTTTTTAATAGTATACATTACTGCTATATTGCTATAAAGCATAATAAAACAGGATTTCACAAGTACAGTCTGATACCTACTAAAATAAGAAATGTTGTTTTGTGAAATTATCGCCCCATCCCTACATCTAGTGACTCAGAATAATGCACTATGTTACTAGCAATGTATGTACAATGTTAAATGTTTTCTGCTGACATTTTAAAATGAGGATATCACTTTTCATCATGCAAAGCAGAATGTTACAGATCTAGTTAGATAAGTATGTTGTCCCATATAATGTCATTGCTACTTTAATCAGCTGAGTACAATTGTATCAAGTAGTACAGATGAAGTTTGGTAACAAACCAGTTTGTCCAGGGACATCTTCAAGGAGGTTAGATAGAAATAGTAGTGGGGATGGGGAGTAATAGGGTAGGGGGAGTATGGTAAGGGGGGTGAGAGGGTTAAATGGGAATGAAGGAGTATTGTGAGGAAATGAGGTAAGATTTGGGAGGGGCTTAATGGAAGTTATGCAAGTGTAACTGGGTAAGGAATCACATTTTGGTGTGAACTTGCTCCTGCATGTATAACGTCTGTGACGACCTGTAAGTACTGTGGTGCAGGTAGGTCTTGGACTACTTTTAGTCAGGAACTTTTTTTGGGGGGGGTCTATAAGTTGGAGAGATGGTTTTGGTGGGGTGTTAGGGCTATTGTTCATTGCTGCTGGTTGCTTCGGTATTAGTGTTTTTTGAGAATTGCTTCCAAAGGGGGGATTTAGGGATTTGGGTGGTGCAAGTGGGTCAGGCCAAGAGTGTACACTGCATGGGTTAGGGTTTCTCTGGTAATTGTGGTGGGCATGTCAAATAGCGATTGGAGTTTGTGAGTGGCCTCCCTGGTGTGCTTCTGTCATTGGTGGCATGCGTTTTGATGAGAGAGGCAGTTTCCAGGGCTATCCATGGGCTGGGAAGCACTGGATCTGGTTGTTTGCTGCCACAATTGTGCAGTCATATAGGCAATCATGTCACAGTTGAATGGGGGCTCATGTTTTGCAGGATGCTTGCTTCTCTTGTTGAGGAGAAAGATGGGTTGCCTCCGCTTCACGAGTGGTGAGTGGGAGTGAAGCATCTTGACAATTCAGATGGGGCAGATTTTCAGGTCAGAAGGATTTACAGTTTAAACAATACAGTTGATTGCTTTATATTCCACAGTAGTGTATTTTTAACTAACAATAAATAGGTGTTACAGAGGTACCTCATTATAACAGGTTATGCTCGCTCATATTGCAGCTCATAGCTCATAGTTCATAGGAGTGGAGAAGTTGGTGAGGTCATATTGTGATGGGAAACTTGTTGAACTCTCACTGGACTCGACAATTACTATTTTCTTTAATTTATAAGTTGAGTATGTTTTTTGTGACTGTAGACCTGGCGATTCTCAGTGTGGGGACCTATGTCCTCGGTGTTGCTGTTTTTGAGAGGTCGACCAAGTTCTGTTCATAGCCAAGTTCTGTTTCATCAAGTAAGCAGACATACTGTTCAAAATGTAAAATATAGGGTACATTGTTGCAAACGAATGAACCAGCATGGAAGGAAGGAAAGTAATGCGATTTAGAGTGGCGGCTGTTGTGGTGTGTGCAGCGGAGAGTGGCAGTGAAGAAAAGATAACAAAAAAAGGGAAACACACAGCTGAATATGCATGGTTTGGGGTTTTGTTGGTGTTGAGTGGTTGGTCATTAGAGGAGGCTATAGGCTGCTCGCCAGATGGGAACGACCATGTACAAAGTTTTGCTGCTGTGCATGCACTGTGTGGGTAAGTGCTGTTTAACTAGTAGACTCAAGGTGCAAGTTCAGAAAGCACTACAACAGGGAATATGTGATAAGAAAGGAAACAGGGGGATTGGAACATAAAATGTGACAGAGTGAGATCTGCCATAGAGATGAGTGAATTCAACCAGAGTGCACATGTGCACTCTGTGTCTATAAACTGTCATTTTGCTTTTGTGTGGTTCACTGCTGAAGTAGTACAGGAACTAATGGGGGAAAAATGGTCATTGTCAAAAAAAAATTTAGTTCAGGGAGTATATCCTTAATAAGTTCATGCTAATGCAATACCTGTTATTCTATTAACTTTCTGAGCTTGGAGCTATACTTACAACTGTTCCTATTTTTGATTTTGTCCCCTTGCTATTTCTGCCTTTGGCCAGATTTCTTGCTTTAAGAAGTTGAGAGGTTGGGGGAGTGCATGAAGTATAACTCCCAACAATCCAGATTTTCTCAGTGTCCAGATTTGCCTCATAGTTTTGTCATTACATCTAAAGTTGGTTTCTCATAAAACTTGGGATCTTCTGAATGTTGGCAGTGGCTTCCTGTCTTTCAGTGTGCATGGTAATACAAGGCCTTTTATTCTTGCAGCTTACTAGGTGGCTGTCAGTGTTTGTAGGGGCTTGTGGTTTCCTTTGTGACATTTTTTGGAGTTGTTGGTTTATGTTCATCAGGTTGGCTTTGGTCCTTACTGTTGGGGGTTTACTGAGGAGAATCTGGTTTATTGAGGGTTTTAATCACAGGTGGTATCATACCTGTGAATAACGGTCAGTCACTGCACATGCACAGTTGAACTTGCAATCCTTGGGAGGGTTGGGGTTGTTGGGGGGGGGGGTGGAGCATGGGGGAAGCAGATATACCAGTAACTAACAGGGGTAAGGGCAGAGACAGATGAAGACAGTTAGCTAGAATAGGACGGGTGCTGAAGAAAAAATCATGGCTTTTGACTGTATGGATTTTCATAATGTCCAGATTTGTGCCTCATGTTTTTGGTCTGTTCATCATGAAGTTTGTAGTCCTCTGGGAGTCTCAGGGATGGTCTGGGGATTGAAGTCACTAGATGGGGATCTACAGTGGAGTTTCAGCGTTAGGTTTCTTCAGGAGATGCTTGTTGATACAAACCTTGTTGTCCTGACAGCTTATGTTTGCGGGACCAATGTTTGAAGTATGTCCCTGGTTTTGGGCCTTCATCCCCCACATTTTGTTGGGATTTCTTCAGGTTCCTGGCACTAAGAGGTTGAGAGGTATGGAAGAGATGCTACAGTCATTTGACACAACATTGCAGCTTAACCAGCCATCGCATTGTAATTTGGCCTGCTGGTTATTGTAGCTGTAAGAGGGGTGCTGTTGTACCATCACATTCAGTCCATCGAGGTTGAGAATGGCATTACTTGGAATAAATGGACAAAATAGAGAACACTTATTAAAGGCATGATAACAAGTATAACTAAGGAGCATAGGATGGTTAAATGTAGTAATTCTACTTATAGACTAGGTCTTTAATGTATATTATGGGTCTGTTCTATTTACCTTTGACATCGTTTAGATTAGTGGCACCCTTTCAACACTGAGTGACACTCTTTCAATGTGGAATTTCAGGGAGCATGAACTTTTATGACCTCTGAGGAACATTCCTCAAAATGAAGTACACCTTGGAGGTATGAATGTTGGGGTGTAGCTTACCTTTTTGTTTTAATCACTTTCAGTTTTATTGTTGTTATGCATGTCACTGTGGAGCCACTTGTATAACAAAGCAGCACATGGGAAAAGGTGCAAAGGCCGCACAGTCTAACAGACAAGAATGCAGTTTGAATTTTAATTTGTGTAACTGTGCATTTATCAAGATGGTTTTGTATGGTTTGTCTACAGAAATTCTTTTCAGGTGGTTTCTATGAGGTAAGTTAACCTTGCCCATATAGAGCTGTAATTGATTTGGTATGAAATCATGAGGCACACAGGTGTTCTGATATTTCAGTTATCTCTCATCTGTTGTAGTGACATACTTAAGTTGGTAGCTCACTTCACTTTCTTTTTTAATATCTGTAATTTAAATGTATAATTTCAGTTATTTGTGTCATAATACCAATTTTGCTGTGGTATGTTCCTTCCCTAGCTTCAGAAGGGTTGCTGAGGGATAAGGGAGTGCCATGTTATTGGGGATAGGTGATGCAAGGGAGTCTAGTGGTTCCTCAGTTGATAAACAAGGCAGACTCTTGACAGCAGTTAATGATGTCATAAGAAGTTTTGATTTTATGGGTGCATATGGTTTAAAGTTTTCTTTTCTGTTGCAGATGGGGAAGTGTGGCATTTGAATCTGTCGGTGACCTGTAGGATGTGGACTTGAAGTGCAATTGAGTCTGCTGTGGTGGTTGCTCTGGTCACTGGAGTGGTCCAAAATGAGGATGCAGCTGGAGGAGCGCAGAGTGAGTATCAGTCAGTGGCCTGAAGGAAGTTGATTTGAAAGGTGATGGATTCCACTAGGGTGGATGTTTGGTCATTGAAGTGGTGTACAATGAGATCGCAGGTAATCCTATTTTTTTTTAGGTGCACATTAAGGCCGATGAGAGTTAGTATGATTTGAGGGTACTGTGGGGGCAGGTAAGGATGAGGTATGTCAGGGGCAGGGTAAAGCAGGTTTGGGGGTTGTTTATGTAGAGTTCTGGGGTTGTCCACAGTCAGGGTGGAGTCACAACAATGTGACGTTGGGTCAGATTTTGTGGGCATGGTAGTTGGGCTTGAGTTTTTCCTGTGGTGAGAATATGCATATGAGTTGGTTGGTGGTCTGTGTTACTTTGAGAGTTTAGCATTGTTCTTCATTGGATTTGGTAGCAGTTGGTGGGCAATCAGAAGGAGGCAAGCTATCTGGATGCCCACTTTTAAGGTAGGTGAAGGGCTTGATAGAGCATTGCAAAGTATGCATGTGTGGATACATGCGAGAAAGGGTTTCTATTCTTTATGCAGAAGTTTGAAGGCTAACCAAGGCATTGTGGTTTGGGGTTACTAGTGGATGCAGGCCATAGTTTGTTTTGATTTACCAGATGTGAAGGTTATGTAATTTGTGTCTGTTTGTGTCTTTCGGCTTTTCCCGGTTAGGGGTCGCCACAGCGGAACTCCAGTCCGCTAATGATTGGCAGTAGAGTTTTAATCGCTGGCTTGCCAAGTCTAACGCACAACCTTCAATGAAGGAATACCCATTCACGCATGTTGCCACACAGAAGACGCTCTAACTGAGAATCGAACGGGCAATGCCTAACTGTGAGGTGACAATGCTACCGCGGCACCACCACCATGTAATAAATAAAAAAAAAAAAAAAAACTTAAAGGAAGTAGGGCAGTTGCAGACAAGGGTGGATTTAGCTCCGATTAGTATAGTTGCACAGGTGACAGAGTTATGTGAATTTACTAAATCGTGGCCAGTGCTTTATATATTTGAAGTGTAGAGGTAGATTTGACAGTGTGAAGATTTGCAGACTGTGGCTATTGACAAGATAAGTTTTGTTGCAAGGACTGGCATTGGGAAATGGAGGTTCATTGGGTGACAATCTGGGGGGCTTTGTCTTAATGGATATTTGAAGTCATTAAGAGGGTGGTTCGTGGGTCAGCAAATGTTACCTGGTCATTAGATGTTTTGCCTTATAATAGAGGGTATAATAGTTTCATTACTATTAAATTGATTTATTAGAAAAAGGAATCTCATTTTGGTCATTATATACCTTAGGTGGCAAAGGGATGCTGTGGTTAGGTAGAATAGCATGCAGTCTTCTCTAGGTCACAAACTATAATATGTATGAATATTTTTTTGCTGATGAAGTTATATATAGCTAAAAATTGGTTAGAACCAGATAAGACATCATGGGATAATTTCAAGCTTGTGGCTATAAAGCATATATTAGCACATAAATTACTCCTGAAGCAAAGTAACAAAAATATTAATAACCCAAAAGTATGGGAAAAGGTTGTTAACATTATATTAGCATAATACTGTTATTAGGAATATATTAAAGTTTGGATGTATATGTGGAGGAAACAATGTTTTGAAAAGATGTATGATATGTATGGACGCAAAGTACTTCTACAAATGTTTTGGCTTTGTTTTTCTTCCCTGGTGTCTTCTTTTTTGGAATAATGACGATTTTTATATGGAAGCATTTCATGTAGATATTGTATATAGTTTTGATAGTAATAGTAGTGAATTATGTGTGTGATTTTATTGTATTTTGAAAATATATATCAATAAAAATTTATTATGGAAAAAAAAAAAGAATGGCATGCAGTCTGGCTTGCTTTGTTTTATATGGTGTTGGAATTTTGTGTTTTAGTAGTGCATTTGGCAGGTAATGACCTGGGAATAATTACAAAGCCACTGTTGGTAGTAGGATACGTGAGGATATATTTGATTTTTACAGAGGTCATACAAGGGTATGGGTATTACTTTGGCTCTGAAGAGGGATCATTGGTTTAATTTCAAAAGTTTTGGCAATTGGTTGCTTTGGGTATTTATATGATAGAGCTTTGGGAGATTGATGCCAGGGATCTAGTTTGTTCGGACAGGATGGAGTACATCAAATGATGTTTGGCTTAACCCCTTTTAGGTGTGGTTAGGTTGTTGAAGGTTTAATTCAATAAGTGGTAAATTAAGTGAGTAATGGGGCACTGCTTCATAAGTAAAATAAGAGAGTGGAGGTAAGGATGCTGCTTATTAGATCAGGGTGAGCAAGGTCACACTGCCCTAGTTAACAGTTACATGGATGTTTATCCTGTGACTAATATCAGCTATACTATGCTTATTTTGTGATTAATAAATAATATTGGTTAATGAAGTTATGTTTAGTTTAATAAAGGTCATCAAATGTCATTTGGTGTGATGTGTGTTTATTGAAGGGGACCAGGACAATGTTCTTTATAAACTCTGTGGCAGTAAGCAGTACTGCTTCACCAGAAAAAGATAATTAAACAGTTGGTAAGTTGAAATATTTTTATATTGTATTTAAGTTGTTATTTATGACAACATGTATTGCTAAATGCTTAAACATTTTTCTTTGTTTTGTCTCTCCCTCCTCTCTCTGTCTCTCTCTTTGTTTTTTTTCCTTGTTTTTTAGGTGACACAGGATATCCATTGGAGTCATGATTCATGATGCTGGTGAGAAATCCAAATGGAAGTGACCTATCATACATCCCTGTCCCAAATATATATTGTCATTGAGAGGGTCTTTAGCCTCCTGAAGAGCCATTTTAGGTGCCTGGATGAGCCTGGGGTGCAGTTTGCTATGACCCTGCTACTGTGTACAGGATATTTACTACAGGTTGCTTTCTGTATAACATGATCATGCACCAGTCTGGTGGTGAAGTGACCCATGCTGTCACTGCAGCTCCCAGTTCCAGTTCCACTACGACTAATGATGACCAGCCAACAGCAGTAGTAAGAGACCCTATGTGACAGGCTTGTGCATGACATATGACTGCACAGATAAAGAGGTGACATCTAGTCCAGAGATATGGATCATGATATTCAGATTATTATTTTCCTTTCTTGTAAAAAAACACTTACAGTATAATTGATACATGCAGTAATATACGTGGTCTGGGCTATGCTGTGTGATGCACAGTCTGCTGTCACTGTTCATTTGATATTCTCTCTCATTGTAATTTGTTTTTTATTTCATATTATTGTTTGTAAAAGTAATGCATGCGTGCTCACTGATTCCTGTTCAGTGATGTCACAAGGCATCTTATAAGTAATAATCAACTTTTTTAACTATTTTGCAAAATAAATTCTTTAGAAGCAGTATACATAAGTACGCATGTACTGAATGTTCTTATTTGGTATAATTAGTAAAAGCAGTTATTTCAATATTTGATGACTTCATGCATTGAATTTGAATGAAAATATATATTTTTTTTATATTTTGCAATTTATCAGATTACAGTATATTTGCTGAGGTACTGTGCATCAGACTATGTTTATTTTGTCATACACAATAATCTGTGACTTCAGAGACAAACATATCATCATATGTGCAGTGGTGAGAGTGAAGTAGCAGCAGTGTTTGTTTAAATAGCAGGATACGCATTTTAATTTGTAATTTTCTCATTAATATGTTTCCCTGAAAAGTCCTGTACTAATACTTTTCAGGTGTAGGCAACTGCCAGATGTTAGAATGCTAATATACAGAATACTTGTGTTAATGACAGCAGTGTTGTGTTATATCATACATATTTCTTTACACAGTTCCCTGAGGTTTTAAGCAGTACTATTACAAGGATGTATTGCAAACAGTTGTAAAGTGTCCCACAGTACCCTGTCCCCCTCCTCTTCCAAAAGCTACTTCTACTTGAGACTTATAAGTCATAACTACTGTATGAACAGAGGCAGTCACAGATGCTTGATGTGCCACCATACTACACATTAGTTTGATCATGACATTATCTCTACTCTATACCATTTTGAGGCAGTATTGGAAATCCTCACACATGCCCTGGAAGGCTCTTATAATTTCCAACTGACTCTGTTTGGCAGCATGCTAAAGATATGAATTGGAAAAAAAATGACATCTGGCAGGAGTTGGTTGAACACCTGGAAATCCTGACAGAGATCACCTGCAAGCAGTGCTGTCACAGGAATGATGACCTGAAGAAGCACAGGGCAAATCAGTTGGCTGAGTGAGCAGACTAAGTAGAGGCATGAAGACCAGAGTTCTGTAATACGTATAACATATTTTATTGAGGGTGGCATATTTAACATAGGTAAAACATTGTAGGATATTGCACAATTTAATGTATTTGGTAGAAGAAAATGTGTACTGTAGAAATTTATCTATACTGTTATTATAATAATGCTACAGAAAGCTTAACATATCTACATACAAAAGTACATCAGCACAGCCATATGTAATGATTATGTGGTAACAATAATTTCCAGAACAAATGGAATGTAAGATATGTATTGCTAAAATAATAATCTGCATATACTTGTCTGAAAAGTACAGGTATGCATCTGCATAAGTACATTGACAACTAGTTATCCATCTCTTTAGACAGAAATAAAAAAAAGAAAATGTTTTACTTTCCATACATTAATTTATTATTGCACTACCTTAGGTAGTACTAAAATTACATGTAACCAGTTCACATAGGCTAGGAATTACTTAATAGTATATTCGTTAAGTAAAAAATTCCTTCCTTTTCAGAATTGTCACTGCACATTCAACATAGCTGAAGTCAGACATGCACCACACCCTAGTTAGACTGGAAGTTGGGGAAAGAAGCTGGTACATTGTGAAGTAAATGTCCAGCATGTACTTTACTGAGAAATAACCAATTTTATTAACTCTGCAATACTTCTCCATACATTTCTAAATCATCACCTTATATGCTTAGACTTGTTCAGGAAGAAAACTATCAGGCACATACTTTTGATCAGCTTAGGAAATTAAAACATCCATTACTTGAAACATTGTTCTGTGTCTCTGCGTATTTATGCTGAACCAGATTTAGAGACTGCTACATACAAAGCATTAATATTAAAAAAACGCCACCAAAGTATCTACTTTTATGTAAAGGGGAGATATACAAATTATAAAAATTCTGATAGCACCAAATGTTTGAGTAAATACATGGTTAAGAAAATAAAGCAATGAATGTACCTGCTTAGAAATAATAATGGCAACTTAGGTTCTTATTTCTTCTCTATACAGCTATGGTGGAGGTCTCCTATAACAGGAGACAGCAGGAGTGGTGACTGGAGAGGCTAACCAAGTTCTCTAAGCCTGATTAAATTAGTGCATACTAATTATGTCTAACTGATTTCTATAATATTATATATGGGGAAATAATTAATAGTAATTCATACAGAATTATCTGAGGCAATAAAGTGCATTCAGTACATTACTGCAAGCAAGAGAGTGACATTTGTCAGTTTATAACTGTTGTTCTTCTGTCTTTAACTGAATTTATTACTGCATTTAATGAATTTACTGATAGATCATAGTAAATGAAGGAATAAATTGCATGTGTTACATTACTGCAAGCAAGAGCATGACATATTTTGGTATACAAGTAACTAAAGTTGTTGTTGTTACATCTTTCGGCTTTTCCCAGTTAGGGGTCGCCACAACAGAACTCTGATCCGCTAATGATTGGTAGTTGATTTTTACATGCCGAGTTACCAGCCCTGATGCACAACCTTCAACGAAGGTATGCCCATTCACGCATATCTCCACGCAGAAGACGCTCTAGCTGAGAGTCGAACCGGACATACAAGTAACTAAAGTGATGGCATTAAAGTCTATAAGCAAATTACTGGTAGATATTTATAACTGAAGGAATAAATAGCATTCAGTACATTACTGCAAGGAAGACTGATATAAATGCAGTATGTAGGCCTATCACTGATTTTATAAGTTGTAATTATGTATTTCAGGGGCTTTTAATGCACTATTTCAATCTAATGGTTTTAGGTAAATGTGATAATGATGTTTGAGCAGTGCACTGCAACATATAAAACTCCACCATTACTTGATATCCAGCACTGTCTGTACAAGTAAGCATTCCCACTTTCCATAGCATTTCACCACTACCCATAACATTTCATACCAAAGTCTGCACAAGTACATCCTGTACACTTTGAAATAAAAGTATGAATAAAGACTCCACATGTTCTCTTTTATTTCAATAAACATTTATAGAAGTAGAAATGTTTTAAAGTAAAAAATGTAATACTGTTGAGTGTTGATCTGATGAAGTCTGTAACAGGACGAAAACGTATTTGGAGAAGTGCGTTAATGCGATTTATTTGGAGATGAAGTTTAATTCATCTTCACCTGTGCCAGTTTGTGTGGTGTGCGTTTTGAGACTTTGTGCAATAAACCTGTTTTTTAGCCACAAGCTTTTCCTGGATTTCCACATTATCTTGGTTTTGAAATTTAATACTGTGTTACTTGATGTGTGATTGTATTGAGTATATTTTCTCTTTTGTCTCTCCCCCACCCAATTTTTCCTCTGTTTTTGTTATTTTATTTCTGCATTCCTTTATCATGTATTATTTTATTTCTCTCCCATTTATGTTCATTTTTCTACACCTACAAAATTCCTTGGAGTGGACCAGGCACATACCTCCCTGGTTACGGATCACTCATTCTCTGCCCATCATGTGATGTCCTGGCAAGGTTGTTGTGGTGACACCAGTCTTGCAGGCAGCCCTGCACATAGCAGCCTAGAAAGCCTCACAGAATGGGGGCTTCAGAACTTGGTTGAGATTGTGCTGGAAGAGGTAGTTGTTTGGAAGATTTAGTCAGTTGAGGCTTCACTGCAGCATGTAGAATACATGCTGTCCCAGCTGGTTCTGACCACCTCAACTACTACAGGCCCCTACCCTCTCAAAATCTGGATCCTTCCCTACCCCACATTTGGCAGTGGAAGTATTTGAGGCTCTGCGGATTGACACTCCTGCAGGCACTTAAGCCTTTCTTCCCTTATCCTTTTACCTACACCCTTTTACCTATTTCGCACTCACACTACCTTCTCATATAAAAAAAAAATTTGAAAAAAAACAGGGGGGGGGCTATCCCCCAACATAAACATTGTGCCTCTCCTCTCCCAACTCCTCTAGCACAACCCTGTTGATGGTTTCCCTTCTGTCTTCCCCTCTTTGTTTTCTCTCCTTTTTCCAACTTTTCTATCTCCTCCTTTCTATGTTTTAATCAAACTGTCACAGTGTCTACATAAGGATACACCTATATAAAATATATTAAACCCTTTTCTTAAAAATAACAATAAAAGCCACTCAGTATGCAGCTTGCCTAAAGTATTTTAAATGTGACTACTCAGAGATGGGTCCATCCCAATATACAAATATATACACAATACTATAAAGTAATACCAAGCTTACAGTTTTTACATAGTCCTTTGTATCCATTACCCTTGACTTTAGATACTTCATGCTTTTGACACAAGTGGGCGTGTTCTTCAAAATACCTTTGTTTTTCTTTATTCATCCCACATGTGCTGTGCTTAGCTTATTTACCAATGTGTGACATCACTTCCCAATCATAATCACTATGTTAGTGCAAACAACCACATTATGAATACCACCCAATGCCTTTTACTAATCATTATAAAATGCAAAAGAGGGACTGATCCTCCAGTGGGAAATGTAGTACAATGACAAATGGCACTTTCAAGAATGTTTTAAAATACTCTGTGTTACCATAAAGATAATTCAAAATGCCACAAGTCTGGTTAGAAACATCCCCATCAGGCATCTCTGTATAGGGCTTGACAGTATACAGTAGTTCTAAGTTGCTAACAATACATGACCCACCCTTTTTTATTTCAACAAATCAGTGGTAAATGTTGGTGTCTGCAGACATTTAAAAAAATCTGCATCTTGCTTTATGTCACACCTTCACTCCAACAGTTCAAAGTTGCAATGAGTGCATGTCCATTTTTTACAAATATTGTACATTGCATCTTGATTTCTATAAAGTAAAACGAAAAATATCACAGCTCCTGTCAGAAGCTGCCCCCCCCCCCCCCCACCCAATGTCATGGCTCTAGCAGGAGTAGTACAGTTCAGTTAATTCAAATGGGGATTATTACCACAGAAAAGTGTTATGTAGATAATAATGTGTGTCTTGTCAGACAAAATGCAAAACAGAATGTCACAGCTCCTCTCAGAAAACTACTAAATACCAGATGTAGAATTTCTGAATTAGCTTAAATTAGTGCCTGTTACACTCACATTGCTGTGAAATGTAGTGCAAGGTGTCGTAGCTCCATTTGGGTCCTCCAGCAGTTATCTCTGTTTAGTTATTGTCAATAATGATTAGCACTATGCTACTTACAATGTTTATCCCATCTTTTTTTTATTTCTCCAATAAAGTGCCAAATGTTGGTATCCACAGGCATTTTTAGGGTACTATATCTTACTTCACATCACAACTCCACTCCAATAGCACTATGTTGTGAACAATGTCTATCCCATATTTTTAATACTACATGCTAGGAATATCAGAACAATACTAGGTAAGCAATTCTGGAATCCATAATATGCCTTGCCTTGTATACTTTTATGGAGATATACATAGACATTCTTGCCACTCTTTTCAGGCACTTAATAGTATTCACTTCCTCAGTTGAACAAGTTGTACATAATAACCCTAGGATAAATTTATGTCTACCCATCCAATTATCAGCCATAAAGGTAGCCAAAGCAGTAGTTTCATTCACTTTTAATAGCCTGGGAATAAGCTAAGTTAGGAATTTATCCCTCCAGTGAGTTTTCTTTATTTGTTGGTGTAGAATTAGGTCCCTAACACATGTGACTGTAGAGACTGGTTCATATCACAGCTTGAAAAGTGATATACACATCACCTCAGAGGAGCCGGTAGCCTTCTGAGCGTAAGGAGTGTCATAATAATCTATTACGATAGTTAAAGGATTTAAGGTCTTTAATCTTCTTGGTTAAAAATCTTTTAGGCCTTCCCAGTTGAGCAAAATGTGTGGATTTATAGGGGGCACTGTATTTAATGATGGGTCTAATAATGGAAGAGTACAACAGCAGGATTACTTCTTTGGCTTTTGAAAATATTCTCTTGGAAATTAATTGGGCTATACAGATGGATTTTGTAGCGATGGTGGAAACATAATGATGAAATTAGAGAGAGACAGAGAGAGAGAGCTGTCCATAGAAATAGCCTGGTCTCCTATGAGAGTGTCTATTTGAAGAGGCGTAATAGTTATATCACATGGGATTGGCTTCTTTATTTTCAAATGTTACTACTCTGTACTTTTTTGCATTGAACTTGAGACCATAATCAGTACTCTAGGAATGTCCCTATTCCAGCCCTTGCACGGGCTGTTTAGTAGTACTGGATGAAGGGATAGCAATGCCTAGCTTGAAATCAGTAACTTTGGTCAACCACACTTCTGGGGCACTATAGTAGATGTCTGCAAAATAAATGACAAACAGAAGAAGGCCCAGCACTTGATCCCTGTGATTCCCCACTAGTTACAATTTTATGTTCAGGGGATGTCAACAGGTTCATGGCTTTGGATCTGTTGGATATCCAATTTTCAATCCAGCAGACAACATAGAGGTTTACATTAAGTTTATTTTATTTTCAAAAATATCATTGTGGGAGATAATAGCAGAAGTTTTGGCCATATTGAGAAAAGCAGCATACATATGGTGACCACTGTCCACAACCTATGTAATTTTTATAAAGAAGTTTACTGGGTTCAGGAGATGAGAGCTGCCCCTCACAGAACAAAAACAATTGGGGACTAGATCAGTTAAACCACATATATCTGCATAAATATGTTCTGCTGCATACATTCCTTGGCTTTACATATAAGGCCGGTGAGGCTGATGAGCCTTATGCTGATGACATGGTCCTATTCTGCTTCAAGCACTCCATCTTATCTCTTGACATCAAACTGCAGGTTGATTTTCATGTTCTTATTTAATGGGTAAATGATAAACACTCACTGCTAAACTCCTCTAAAACAAAAAAAAATTTTGGCACTAGGCAGAAGCTCGCTTCTATCTCCAGGCGTCTAAAAATTCTTGATCATCTTAATAACACTATTGAAGATGTCATTTCATTCAAATATCTAAGTATATGGTTGAGCTGCTTCCTAAATTTCCAACTCCATCTGGACTATGCACATAAAAATCACCTTTATTGTATTCTGGGCTAATACAATCTTCCCTTTTCTATCTAGACCCTGTAGAAATGCTATAAGTAAAGGTATCTTACTGGCTCAGCAAGAAGATTGTATCTCTCTAATTGCTGCAGCCTCTAAAAGAAATATATCCATTATTCAATCCATCTCAAATGCCATTTGCAGATTCATCATTCTGTCCCCAAGAAATGAACACCACTGCAAAACCATTGAAAAAGCTAACTGGATACCTGTAAAACAATATACAGACTTTCTATTTACCTCTTAGCTACTTAAACTAATCAAGAATGAGGGTTTATATTATAACATCGAATTTTATAAAGTTCGAATGTTATAATATCTAACCAGTTTTGTCGAACGCAGAAAACAGCAAAGGTGCAGGACACCAAATTCTTTCCCAGGGAAAGAATTCAGTGGGCCGTTGCTGTAGCTTCACTGTTTTCAGCGTTTGATATGTTGGAACGTTACAGGTCGGGTTCAGGTAAGTGTGCTATTGTGTGTAGGTTAGGGTTAGGGGGTGGGTTAGGTGAGTTAGGATTAGGGAGCAGGTCAGGTAAGTGTGCTGTTGTGTGTAGGTTAGGGTTAGGGGCGGGTTAGGTGAGTTAGGGTTAGGGCGCGGATGAGGCGAGTGTGCGATAGTGACTGACCTTAGGGTTAGGGTTGGGTTAAAGTAAGTGGATAGCTAGTAGTGTATGTAAAGTTTAGTTTAGGTTTAGGTGTAGGATTTTAAGTGTATGTGTGTGGATTGCTGTTTTATGTGTGTGTTTGTGTTGCATGTATGTTTCTCAGAATAGCGATTTTTTTTTCCCCTGGGAAAAAATCGCTATTCTGACTGTTTGATGTTTGCAGATTTCAGTGTTTAGGGTTCGATATTATAACATTCGATCTTTGTAGATTTTGATGTTATAATATAGACCCCAAGAATGACACCTCCCCCCACCCCATTAGCCTCCAGACTATTCAGAGATGCACCAACAAACAATCTTAACCACTAAAGTCTCCTCCTCCACATCCCCCAAACTAGGCTTCATTGAATAGATTATGCTTTCTCATTCCTTGGTCTCAAACCATGGGGATGTCTCCCTTCTTTTCTTATAGATCATTCTTCTTACCCCATTGTCTGATCAGAAATAAAAGTACATTTCAAGACTTTATAAAAATGCAACTGCTATCTCTCTGGTAATATAACATAACCTCTTTATATCCTTCTTCTTTGTACATACCTTGCTCTGAATGTACTTTTGATGTGACTTTTTTCAGCATGCTAACTTTGATTTCCAGTCTGCATATAATGCATGTATACTCTCTCTTTCTCTCTCTCTCTTATATATATATATATATACATATATATATATATATATATATATATATATATATATATATATATATATATATATATATATATATATTGTGTTTTGCCAGTCACTTTGTATATAATGTCATTCATCTATTGCCTTGGTACCTTCGAGCCAGCCATGATATTCACTTTAGATATAATTTATATATATATTTTATTATTCACTCTGTATATAATGCCATGTATCTATTATATTTACCCCAGGCTGAGACTAAAATAGGTTCAATGGGATCAGTGCTCTTCCCCAATTAATAAATTCAAAATAAAATAAAATAAAAAATGTATGGGTATGCAAGGGAGTCACAGTAGCTGTTGCTCTAAGCATCAGGTACAAATCTTGTAGACAGGCTGAAACTGACCAGTTTAACTAGAAGCTCAGATAGTGCATACTTAGCCCTTTTGAGAATGCCGCTGGGTGTATTGTGTTATCCCCTGGAAGCATTATTTTTAGCCTTTGGCAATGTGATTTCAGGGGAAACAGAGCTACATTTTCGGAAATAATGAGGAAAATAAGTGTGGGTAGTGAGGGTGAAACTAGTACTAAATTTGTTTCTTAATGTATTGGCTACATCCTTCAGATCAGAATGCATATTAACTTGATGCCATTTTCAGTGCTTTCAGTCAGGACCCCCTGTCACAGCTCCAGTCAAAAAATGTCAGCTTGGATATTTCAGAATACTACTTATTAATACTAAGTTGTTAACATTGTGTATTCGATATAATAAAATGCAAAGAGTATCACAGAATCACTCAGAAAAGTGCAAAAATTGCCAATTACTGTTTTTAGAAATATTCTAAAATACTGCATGTTGCTTCTTTGCTAATATAAAGTAGAGTGCAAAATGTCACATTTCCACTGTTAAATACTGCACTCAAAACGCAATATCACAGCTGTTTTCCAGTAGTGATATGTTGCTCAAAGTGTGGAATTCTATGTGTGTGTGTGTGTGTGTGTGTGTGTGTGTGTGTGTGTGTGTGTGTGTGTGTGTGTGTGTGTGCATGTGTATACGTGTGTGTGTGTGTGTGTGTGTGTGTGTGTGTGTGTGTGTGTGTGTGTGTGTGTGTGTGTGTGTGTGTGCACGTGTGTGTGTATGTGTGTGTGTGTGCATGTGTGTCTATGTTTATGTCTGTATCTGTGTTAATGTATGTGTATTACTTCCTCATTGCTATAAAGTACAATGCAGAATGTTAAAATGTCATAATTCCAGTCAGGACTACTTCAAGCAACCCTACTATTTACCATACTTTTGAGTTAAAGCCATTTTTACTGTACTTCTCAATGCATCCTCTGCCTTAGGTCACGAATGCAAAATAATTAATGTCCGGCAAGCCAATATTTTGACACTATCAAATGATTGTCCCAGTTGTCTTATTTCATTTTTCCCTTGATGTTTCAAATTTTCTGTTTCAAATGCCAGTTTTGCACATTTATCAAGGAGAGATGTCATAAACATTTTATTCACTTATATTTGTACTTTTTATTGCTCATTAGATGAGCAATAGATTATCCACAATAAGGAAGGGGGTTGCCACATGCCAGATTGCTTTCTGCATTCATTGTGTGGAAATCAAACCAGAAGTGGGAAAAATGGATACCAATATAAAGTGCTAAAAAGTGAAGAAAAAAAAACAAATGTATAAATTATGACCACATGAAAAAGAATGAAAAATCAGAAATCCCAAAATTACAGCTGAAAATAGAAGAAACTGTTAAATCATTGTTAATCAAGAAATCATGCATAAATGGGAAAGTAGAGATGAACTTAAACCAAAAAAAGAAACGCTCATAAATCACAGCTCAGTGTAGTGGACTACACATGAAATAGACCAAATTGTAAAAAAGTGGCAGTTACAGACCAAATAAAAGGTTTTGCAAACTAGAACAAGAAAGAGTTGCACATCTTATGGTTGGCCATTTTATAAGGCTGTTGGAAACTGCCAACATTCCAGTATACAAAACATCAAGTAACAGTGAAAGTACAAACCACAAAGAAATTTGAAAATGAAGAAGTAGTGATCATGTAACACAATTCAGCACTGACATTTAACAAAGCAGAAAAACATACATACCTTCATTATTAAAAGGGTAGAAATAGGACTGGATACTGAAACAGACATGCCTAGCAGCTATGTGTCCTGTAATGCATCCAAGAACCACAAAACAAAATAATAAAACTACAAACTAAAAAAAGAACTCAGCATGACAGCTTCACACAATATAATTTAATGATTGAACCAACAACTGAGCACTTTAGTCCATAATCTACAGATTTCATTAGAGTTGTTCCAACACAAAAAGACCAATTTATATACACTCCACCAACCAATCACAGCATTTAGCTAATTTACATATAAATCATATTTAAAAATGCAAGCATCTCAAATAAAACCAGTGCTGCTACATAAAAAACAACCAAAATTAGCTTAAAATAAAACATATCCAATGTTAAATTATATTAAAAATGCTGTGACTGTTAAAATGAATACATATATGTGATAAAACCTAGACTTATAAATAAATTATTTATCTGTGATGCAATCATAGCTTATTAGCTCTCATCTTTAGCACACTACTAATAGAGATATTGTCATTTATACCTGGGGCTACTGAGCTGTTGAGTCTTAACTGCCTAACCAGCTCTTTGAATTCTAAAAATCTTTCAACATCACCACCCCTATCAGACATTAACACTTTATCAATAATAAAACGTGTAAAAGTCTTTTGGCTTTTCCCGGTTAGGGGTTGCCACAGCGGAACTCCGGTCCACTAATGATTGGCAGTAGATTTTTACATGCTGGCTTGCCAGGCCTAACGCACAACCTTCAATGAAGGAGCATCCATTCACGCATGTCAACACACAGAAGACGCTCTAACTGAGAATCGAATGTGCAACATCAAACTGTGAGGCGACAACGCTACTGCAGCACCACCACCGCAGTCTATCAATAATAATAAAACATGTAAATTTCTTAAATTCACTACATTCCAGTCAATGTCTGTTTAGGGCATTGCAAGATGTATTCTTTTTAATGTCATATATATGCTTATTCTTTCTTTCAGTTTCCTGTTTTCCTAACATAGTATGCCATGCATACTGTACAGGTCGCCAAGCAAACAACTCTACCACTATCACAATTACATTTCCCTGGGTAAGTGAGTATCCTATCAATCCTGTGATCAATGTAATAGATCTTATGGATCTATAATCATTCCTTTATCCATGAGTGTGGGATGCTGTCAATGCTTTTTTGTAATCTATCTATGCCATACTTAGATTCTTCCCCTTTTCACAGCCCTCCAATATGACTTTACTTAACAACAAATGATCCTTTTCCATATGACTTTCTTTTGTTACCCTTTTGTTCTATTGCCATGATTGAGTTTTCTTCTTAATGACTATAATCTCTGTCAGCATCAGTTCCAGTGTATAGTTTATAAATCGTCAGAAGGCAACTTATTGGTCTATAGTTTTTAGGATAGCTTACAGGTTCAATCTTAAGGAGGAGTATAATTTTTCCTGTTGTGTTCAGGGTACACATGTAAGTAGTTCTTACTCAGGGCTAAATCTTCATGTAAAGATGTTACTTTTAGCCAGATGTTAGCACTGCATCTGGGCTTGGAGGTTTTCCAGTTAGAAGGTTTTCTTAATTTTGTTTCAGTTTCTCTGGCTGTTAGTTCATTCCATTTAATATCCTTTACATTTAAACATCTTACTGTTTCTTTTACTTCTTTTCTCCATTCACCATCTTTGTTATGTTCCACAGGGCATTCACAGATATTTCTTCAAAATGTGTCTATTTCTTCTTTTTTTTTTTTTTTTTGGTGGTGTTTCTATTCCTTTTGTTTTACTTCCAAGTTCTCTGTAAAACTTTTCTTGGGTCATCAGTGAATTGCTTATTTTGCACTTTTCCTTTATATTTATCTGATTGTCTTCTAAGTTTTTTTCTGCCTGTGCTGATATCTTTAGTTTATTATTTGCAATAATATACTATAGATCCTGGACAGGTTTAATGCTGCATGCTGCTTTTATCACATCTGTCTTTCTAAGTATTTTTGTTGGTCTGTTTTCTCTTCTATACTCTTCTAACAGTGACACTTCTTGCGTTAATTGCTTTATAGTTTTCCCTCTTTGATACTTCCATGATGGCATTTGATTTTCTCCCTTCCTTTCCCTTATTGTCCTGCATTTTTGTGACAAGATTTTATCTATTAATTTAGCTGCACAGTAATATATTCTTTTTACTTCTGTTATATCACATGAATTTCTATTAATAGCACTATGTTTATTTGTTCAGTCATCTAACATTTTGGGTGTTATTGACTTTCTGTACTCTATTTCTTTCATCGATCTTAATATGTCTGTTCAGCTCTATTAAATCAAGCAACTCTTCTCTTAGATAAAGTTTTCTTCTAAACTGAGGGCATATTCTTTATTCTCTGTTTCCTGCAGGCATTCTACAGAAAGATTCAGACCATCTTCCTGTGACATATTCTCTTCAGCTTCATCCTGTGTCATTTGTTGCTCTTTTATATGAAAATGTATTGGTATATCATTCCACAATGCTACCGTTTAATGTTCCTCTCCTTTCCAACTGAACTTTTGTACTGGTTTGCTACTGAAGGCTCTAAAGTATCTTCCTATGGCAACTGATTAGATGCTTCCCATTCCACTGGCTTCTCCTTAGTTTGGGGACTCATTGTTCTATCACACTGTGATGTTACCAGAGTTGGATTTTCTACACTAAATCCTTCAATTTACAGGTAAACAATGACTTAATTTCAATTTCTTTAACTTCTCCATTACTAATCCAATTTTCTGCTTTCCCCTTTGTTTTCATATTTTTTTTTTTTTTTTTTTTTTTTTTGTAATGTAAAATGTTCCATATCTGGATGCCTTTGCCTGTATTTCTCTTCAACTATCTTTCATGCTGCCTTTTTGTATCAATTAGTTTTGCTTTGTCTCTTGCATATATATTGCATCATATTAAATCTTTTTTCTTTCCCATGTCCATGTCGCTTTTTTATACCTTTCAGAAATCTCTAGGTTTTATTCTTTATATTTTAGCACTTCCTCAGTCATTTCCTTTTGCAACTGGCCCAAGGTGTCTTGGTCTTTATAATGTTTTTCATGAATCTGTTGTATTAATGAACATAAATTTGCATTTTCTTATGCAAGTATATTTTCTGCTGTTCAGCAAAACTATGAAGTACTTACCTTGTGAATTTTAGACCATTTTTTATTGTAATTTCACCTGGTATGCCATGTCTAGAAAGACAGACCTCCATATCATCAGTGGCATTATGAATTATAATTATGTACATTATTACTGTTTCTGGATACTTTAAATAATAACCAACACAGATAATGTGATACATATATTTGTACTGAGCAAATTTACTCCAGATTTCATCCAAGGAAGATCTGGTGTTCCATTTTGTAGACTTTTCTCACACTGATTCTGATTTCTGAAAATATTGCAAATTTCACTTCTATGAACAGTTTGATCAGTCCTTCATGATATTTTAGGCCAATAAAAACATCACATGCTTTTCTTTATATTTAATTATTCTTATGTGTGACTCGTGGATCTTGTGCATCATAACATCACAAAGCTGAGTAGGAATGGTCATCTTGTCACCTTTGTGCATGAAGCCTTGCATACATGAAAGCTCATCAAAGTATGTGAAGTTTATGCAAATGTAAAAATGTACCAATTTAATGTCGCTTGGCCAACCATTCATGACATTTCTCATCAGAACTGAAATCTGTGGTCCTTCTTGTACAATTCCTTGCCCTTATAATTTCTCTATTGATACAGACAGTTATAAAATAATCCACAGAATTTCAAAATATTTCTCCAGCAAATCTTCTTATGTTCTGTTGAGATATCACCTATACATTTCAATTTACCTGGTTATTCTGAATGTTTAGGTCATATTTCTGCAAACCCAAGTAATGTTCTTTAAAGCTTTGCTGATAACTTTTTTTTTTTGAAAAATGCTTTGCAGTGACTTATGTGTTACCCTAGAGATAATCATGAATCTTTGCTCATGATGGGTTTGAGCATCAGTTGAAAAAATTGTTCATATGATACTAGTCTGCTTTCCTGGAGTAGTACTACTCCAAGCCCGTTGTTGGCTGGCATCCACTTGAAGTACAACTGAGTACACATAATACAATTTCACAGCAAGCTTCAGTTACCATTTTTTTATCATCTTAAAACTTCTGTCTTGTTTTCATGACATGAACTCTATAATAGTATGGTCTAATGGCTTCCTGAGTAGCACTGTTATATCTGACAAGTTTGGAATATACATATAAGACTTAAGAATTTCTTAAGAGGTAACATGCTATGAGTTGTTTTCATGCATACACTACACAGTCCAGTATGAGAACATCAGAAGTAAAGACATATCCACATACTTAACACAGGCATACAGATATGGTACTTACTTTTGTTCATTTTCAAACATTTTGGCTTTTGTCTGTCCAGAAACTTGATAAGTTACAATTCATGCTCCTACTTGGTAGCTCCAGGCACACAAGATTAACAGTTATAGTGATTACTCCTTTAAACCTTTCAGGCATTTCAACTATTGTTTCTTGAAACATTTTTGGGGCTAGTAATATTCCAAAAGGTGATCTTAGATACATATGCTTAACCAGAAGGGTGCTGTATGAGCAAAACTTTGAACTAAATTCATCTACCCTAATTTACAAACTTCCAGTGCAAGGGAACTTCCCAACTTTTGGAAGAAGTTAATATTCAGTTTTCATCAATTTAAGTTTTAAGTGTATTTGCATATTCTAAGCTTGTCCTTCTTCACTGCTCATACCATGCTATTCACCTGAGATTTTAAGATTTTTTTCACTTTTTTTAACAGTCACACCTATATCTGCACTTCAATTAATATTCAGTTCAGCTTATTATTGCTATCCTTGGTGCAGAATTAACTGGAACTGTTTTGGGTGACATTTTAATGCAGTATTCCTCTGACAGGTGACCTAGACCAATACGTAAATCAGAAAAGCATACCAAAATATCATCAGTATCTTGTGTGTTTCTGTTTCAGGATCCTTAGTAAAGAACATATTACTGTATTCCTGTTATTGTATTCGCTAACAGCACTAATTCCTTTACTATCTCAGGGATAATATAAAAGCATTTGAGATAATACTTGCCTCTGACACTGCTAACCTTTTAATTTCTCCAAATGTTTAGGGTTTCTAATACTGTGACAGGAATGGACTCCATTCCTAAGTCAGGCCAAAACTAAAGTTCATGAAATCCATATTGCTTCAGTCTGAAGTTTGCCATGAGTGTTTTTCTCAGCACTCACAATGTTTGCACAATTTCCTTTTGAAAGTTCATATAAAGTTGCCTGTACTCCTTGTGCATCAAGGTATTTTATCTTATAACTTTATGCCTGTCAGTATGGACACCTTGGCCACTATGTGTAGCTATACCAATAATTAGCACTGCTTATTTCCTCTATCCTTGCCATTTTTTGACTTAGTATTGGATGATGCTGTGTGATCAATACTACTTAATTTGTTAGTAATTTCAATGCAAGTCAACTACACATATGTTGCTGCTTGCACAATCATCAGTATAACAGTCTTGCTACATTATGTCACGGCCAGTGCAAGGTATGTAACTGTTTCCACTTCTCCACTACAGAACCAACATGTTTCTGTATCTCCCACTTTTATAGATTTTGTAAACCATTTTGTGCATAATCCACTATCTAGCAGCCATTACGAACCTTTCATTCTTGGGTTTATATTAATTTCTCCTTAGCCAGTCATGTGTCAAATCTTGATCAATATGTGGTTACTGTGGTGGCTTTTTATACTTGACACTGCAATTCTGGTCTTCCCAGTTTTCTTTCTTTTTCTTCTGGTTATGATCTTTCTATTCTTCCGTTTATTTTGGCACTTTTTCTGTTGCTAGACTGTTTTTCATCCATTTCTGATTTGACCTTATACTAGCTCCTTTCTGATAGTCTCTGCAAAGATGTCATCTTGGATGTGTTTTCTTCATTGTTTAGAACTTTCACTATGTTGGATCCGGTGCTGATGTCAGCAACAATGTCAACAGTTTCATGATTGCAGACCTATACATGTAGTCAGTTTTAAGAAGGCACATACCATGGAATATCCTTCTTGGCTTTTTAAACCTGGGATAGTCATTTACAACACTTTGTCATGACTCAGCTGTAAAGTGGTTCTAAAGTGGCTTGCCACTATTTTCATAGTGACTGCTATGTAATTTATCAATGTACAGTAAATTTCTCTTACACCTATAAGCATTTTATGATCCATAATGTGGAATTCTGTCAAACGTTTTTTTGTATTGTTAATGCTTGTAAGCTATCCATGACATATTTAAGTTCTGCCCCTTTTACAGCTTTCTGCTATGACTTCTAGTAAAAGATGATCCTTTGTTGTATAACATTTTCTTTTGTGGCCTTTTTGTGCTATTGCTATGATTGAATTTTAACTAAATGGTTATAAAATCAGTTCCAGCAAATAATTTATGTGTTGTTGTAATGTAGTTATTGTTCTATTGGCCTTGGTTCATAGGTTAATAGGTTCATGGGTATATACTAGCCTAACGACTACCAGGACCTTTATAAGACTAGCCATGCAACCCAATCCAATTGCATCCTGTTGTAACATGAGAATCCAAAAGAAGTTTCTGTCCCTATTTTATCTGGTGACCAGGGCTGGTAGGAGTAACCTGCTTAGTCACGGCAGGTCTGAACTTAAAATAGAAAAGTACAAAGTAACAAATACACATGACCTACCTAACCAGAAATAATTTCTCTTGGAGTTCTTGCAGTTTTATCTTATTTCAAGAGATCTTAATGGGAGTCCTGGAGTCCTCTTCATGGGTTTGTGGAACTGAAAAGAATAGTTATTTTCCAAAATTAATTCAGGTGAACTTAAGGTCAAACTTAAAAACATGAAAGCTGACAACGTTGAAAGCAAAGATCAGCAATTTTTTCCCAGGGAAAAAATTCACTGATCTAAAATAAATAAATAAATAAATAAAATGCACAAACAAAATAAAGTGGGGGCACCCCCACCCAACTTAAATATATCAACAACGAGATTGCACCACAGTGGAGAAAACAGCAAAGTCCCAAGAATGGCCTGGCGATTTTTTTCCCCTGGGGAAAAAAATCGCTGTTCCGTGCCTTCAACATTGTCAGCTTTTGTTGTTTTCAGTTCGACAAAAGAGCATTCGCTATTTTAAGCATTTGTTCTTCTGATAGGAACCCTTTGCAGGCTTAGGAAGTCTTTGAGGTTTGGGGAAATTGCTTTTTAGTGCCACAGCATAAGATGGTCTATGTCTGTGGACACTACACGTGGTGGATGTAGTGTGTGTGTGTGTGTGTGTGTGTGTGTGTGTGTGTGTGTGTGTGTGTGTGTGTGTGTGTGTGTGTGTGTGTGTGTGTGTGTTGTTGACAATCTTGCTTGTATGCAAGATGCTTGCCTCCAAGGAAATCATACCTCTCAACTTCTTAATGCAAAAAATCTGGACATTGCCAAAAAATAATAGGGAAACAAAGGCCCAAAAATAGGGACAGATTTTAAATATTGCTCTTATAACCTTAGAACATTACTAGAATAACTTGATTTGTGTTAGCATGTATTTTCTGAATGATATGAAGTCTGAAATTCAAATTTATGTAATCATTTAGTGACTTCAGTCCTCAGTGATTTGCTAGAAAACCACATATTCTATGAGGAAAAGACTAAAATTATGAGGCTAAAATCAGGACACTTTGTGAAAATCTGGATAGTTGAGATGTATAAAGGAAATTGTGTATGTACATCTTTCCCATACTGTGTTGGGTTCTTTAAGGATTAAAAGGCTGACAGTGAATATGAGACAATTACTACTTTGTCTCAGGATGCCTGTATTTACCAAGATGGCTACTGAAACATTTAGAAATTGTCCAGACCTGCATTATGGTGGGCTTCACTGGGCTATTAGGTTTTGACAACATGGTTTTACAGGGGCCTCCTAGGGTGGTCTCTAGGGTTAGGGGCTAGAGTTGTATAGTGGTAGGATATGACATTAGATAGTGCTAGTATATGGTATTGGTGCTATCTCATGTGCAGTCTAATTGCTCTGAGCTTAACTTTGTGCATTGGGTCAGTAAATTCCAGATTGCAGTCCTAATATTCACTTTATAGGTAAACGTCTTTGTTTTACAAATCAGATAGACCAGGCTACCACCTACTGACACTAGATGGAATATGCCAGTCTTCTTAATGTAAAAGCACAAAAAGTTTGCTTCAGAGTGTATGCTTCCACAAAACAAATTTAACAAACTATCTAGATAAGGCAATTTCAAGTCAATCAGACCAGTAGCAGGACAGTTTAGCAAATGCAGTAATTTCTGCCTTAAATGCACAAATAAAACAAGAACTAAATCAGTAGTTGATCACTAAAATAGCTTCTGGAAGTGCCATTTTTAAATACAGTTACTTGCCTTGTGCCTGGATAGCATGTGATGCAAAAAAATCACCTCAGAGGCAGATATATATATATATATATATATATATATATATATATTTTATATATACATACCAACTCCGGATCGCACCACAGTGAGGAAAAGGGTAAATGTTCCAATCTTCTCTGTACCGTGATCTCCATTCAAATGCTTTGAGTTTCCGAAAACTTGATAATATAGTCTCGACCATATGGAGTTCAAGTTTCTGACAACTCAATCAACTGATAGAGACCCATATGAAGATATTCTCCATATTTGAAGTATTTAGTTCCAGCAACATTTTCTTTCTGATTTCATCTCTCCTTTAATCTCTCTTTCATGGCCATGCTGATGCTCACAGAGGTCCTAAAAATATTCCTACTGTCTTTCCAGCTAATTATTGCATTTTCATATTGAGATACATTCATTCCATTAAACTTACCATAAGAAGTATACGTGCTGTTGCCTACACACAGCTGCAGACCTTCTAGTAGCTGTACAATACTGGTCTTCTTAATAACAAGTGTTTCACAAGCATTACGACTTAATATATTTGGTGACCGTAACTGTTTTTCCAAAGAAAACAACTCAAGCATTGGCTTGTATTTTCTGTATTTGTAAAAATCAAGGAAAATCTCATCCAGTGGCTTTACTTTGTTCCCTGAATACACCAGAATAGAGCATATGGATTTGTGCACAGCATTATATAGATATGATGATTAAACATTACTTTCTGACAGTATTTTTGCCTTCTACACCAGTATCAAGTACCAATGTAACATTTTAGCCTTTCGTCACAACTTTTTTCGACCAAAAATATCAGTCATACTAGCTGAGGTCTGTTTTGTTTTTCTTTCGGCTTTTCCCGGTTAGGGGTCGCCACAGCGGAACTCGGGTCCGCTAATGATTGTCAGTAGATTTTTTTTTACGGTGCCAAGGTGCCAGCCTGATGCCCAACCTTCAACGAAGGCACGCCCATTTATGCATGTCTTTTGAATGCCACGCGACTGAGGGGAGGACATGCAGACTCCACACAGAAGGTGCTCCAGCCAAGAATCAAATGGGAGAACCTCTTGCTGTGAGGCGACAACGCTACCGCTGCACCACCGCAGCTTAGCGTACTAGCTAATGTTAGTACTGAATTCATATTATGTATTACAACTGTGCCAATAAACATTTCTCTTTCCCTCTATTCTTTTACTACTAGTGCATATGAATCTTGTAGATATATTTATTTTGAATCTTACACATATGTGCAAAATGATTCTGAAGATCACACAGACTAAAAATATGACTAATGTCTCTACAATGTACTTTCTCATGCCTTTAGATACATTACTTTCACTGTGTTGGTGACTGATCATACATTTATTATAAAGTGTCATCGCTGAAATCATAACATTTGCTATTAGGATAGTTTTTTTATTTGTATTTCTTTCATCTGGTTTGAGCTTTAGTTTGTCCTCAGGTTCTCTCACAGCTTTTATTTTACACTCCTCCATTTTCTCAGCCATGCTTTTAAGTTGAATAACTGTAGGTTCACACTTTCTCTACACAAGCAGTGTTTTATAGAAGCATCTCTTAGTAACCTGCTCCTGACTTGGTCATTTGTGATAGTACACACAATACTATTTTGTATCGATTGATTGTGTAAGTCTCTAAACTGTAGCTTTGTCTGTAGTTTAACTGTCACATGAACATCTAGTGAATCTTCAGAGCATTGATTTCTAATAAAAAAACAAAATGCTTCACAAATGGAAGATTATTCTTTGATTTATAATACGTCTATAATGTTTCTCTCAGGACTGATAGTCGTTTCCTTTATCATTCATAAGGCTAACATGTTAAATAACTTAACTGGTTCCTCACTTGTAACATGAATGAATATTGCTCACTGATCCTTTTCTGTCTTTTCTATCATTTCACTCAGGGTGATATACAATTCAAATTATATAGTCCAGAGGTTCCACTTTTAGACAAGCCTCCAGCTACAGACATATTGCCACTTGAAGTTAAGACAATTAAGATAAAATGATGAATTTCAGTAAAGGAGCTCAGTGGTTCAGTAGACACAAAACAGAAAAACAATTTACCATATGTTAGAGCAAGATTCAAGACATAACATTAGTTTTCTATGAGAAAAAATAGTAGGGTGACTAATTCTAATGTTAATAATATAGAAAATATAAAACTGGAACTTTTCAGCAATTTTATATCAAAAATTGGAAAACAAATCAGACTGCTGTTGCTATTGCACATACGTATGACACTATAAAGGTCTACATGCAATGTACAAAAATAATAAAATGAAGAAAACTGTTAAGAAGTTCCAAAACTAAGTGCAGCTTATCAGACTATCTCTTGAGTTGATTGCTATTATACCATTCTCATATCAATGAGAAATCAAACTGCAGATAAGACTTCATTACATCTAAAATGAGTCCAGAGCTTAGTAAGATCATCAGTGTACAGCCTCTTCTGAATAATGGCTTGGTGACTTGGTCAGCTATTACATTTGGAATGAAAGGAATTCATGGCCTAGAGCCCATCTCAGATGTCTGGAAACCACATTTCTCTGAATGGTGTTTTCAATTTCTATTCATCCCAGTAAGAGAATGAACTTCCTTGCAGGAAGAAATCAGAAAATAGTGAGGGGATTGCTTTCCCAAACACAGCATATATAGACAGGTTGAAACAATGAAACTGACCATGGGAACCAGCAAAGGAGTTCCTAAAGTAACAGAGGTCTCCACTTATAGTTTACAAAGCAGCAAGTGGTGATCTCTTCCATGGTTAGTAAAAATGATCATTTGCAGTTAAAAATAAATAAATAAACAAGAAAACAATCTGAAGTCCTAAGAGGAGCATAGTGGAAGTATAGAAGAGGAGATAGCTTGGTTGAATATCAAGAAAGAAGACTTGGAGAGCAGAGGGAGAAGAGACAATGATAATTTTCTGTAAATTTAAGAAGAGATTATAGTCAAAAAAGTTATTCTTATGATTAAATACTCTCAGGAAAATTAACTGGATGATGGCTAGAATTCATGGAGTGGGGAGGAAGAATACAAGACCAGTTCATCTAAGGCAATTCCATTAATTTACAGCTAAATAATGCCTCCATAGTCAAGCTGTTCTGCATAAAGGTATGAAGGGAATGTCTATAAAGGTGTTTCAGAACCAAATGAAGTCTCTTAAAAATGAAAGAATTTCTAGAAGGAGTCAAAAGCCTATCCAGTGGGATCATGGGTGGTCTTCCCTATATCCCTGGCAATCACTGTAAATGAAAAGACAATTTGTAGTAATACACAAGAAGTTTGTGATAATGTGTTCAGGCCAAGATACTAGACGATTATTAATTCCCAATTCTTTTAGTATAGCCTTAGAGGGTGGAACTGACTGTCATTAAAGAATATTTACAACATAGGCATTAACCCAGACAAAATGATAGCCTTTTGGTGAGCCTAAGCACATCAAAAAAGGGAGAGGAAAAAATAGGATACTTCTCCACACTGTAAACTCTTGGGGAAGTTGTTCTGCACGAGAAAAAAAAATGCTACAGATATGATTGCTCAGAGCCCTGTTACGGCACTTGCTCAGTTTAAAGAAAGAACCAGGCATAGGAGTGAACTTAGCATGTCAAATAATAGAAAATGAAGACAGCAATTCAAGGGAAGTGCTGCATGTGAGTTCCAGTAGACTTCCCTTAACTGAAAGGCTTAAGGGGAAGCATGCGAAAAAACAAAAGGAACTTTTCATGATGACATCACCACCAGAAATGCTGCAACAACAGATGAGGAAGAAGAGGGTCCCTACTTCTATCTGGAATAGGTTACGCAAACCAAATCAGCATAAATGAAGAAAAAGCAAAGATGAAAATATGCATTATTTAAATTAAGGTCATGTTCTGAATAGAGCCTAAAGCTTATCAGTAATTATTGTTTATGCTGATTGTTTTTGTATGTAATCAAAAAGTCTGGAAACCAAGATGGTTAATGTTATCTTTTTTTTTTTTTTTTTTTGGGGGGGGGGGTAGAAATTGTGATTACCTGGGAGAGAAGGCAGCAACTATGACTGACATTCCAAGATTCATAATACAATGTAAACTAAAAAGGATGTACTACTCTTCTACCTGATGTTTATAGTTGACATTATAATCTGTAAGGAAACTTTCAGTAAGCCATTAATTATTCTTCCCAATGGATTCTAATCCAGTGGGGTTGTATCCCTCCTGTCTGAAAGTATATTAGGGCTAGATGAATAGCATATATTTTACTAAACATGTGAAGAGAGTGACAATACTGTGCATTACTGTATAGTATTTTCTTAATGCATTCCATTTGTAGGTGGACATTTTGGTATCCCTAATGTACTTAATAAAATCTGGTAAAATTAATACTGGGCGTAACTTGCAATCAACATAAAAGTGGTGCAAGTTTGTTTTTGTTTGGATATCCATTGACTGAATGACCATTAATATGGCTTTTTGGTAACTGAGGATGGCAAATGAGTGCAGACCTATATTCTACTATGACAAATAAGCTGGTATATATTTTAAATAAAGAAAAGTATAAGTAAAGACAATGGTTATTCTATACTGCAGTGATATTCAGTCCATGTCGCTAAAGTCAGTCACTATTAACAAATGGGAAAGGTTTGGGGTTAAATCTGCTGAGGGCATTATACAGTTTCATTGTGTTGTATATGATAATGAAAAAAAAAACAAGAAAGAAAAAGAAAGAAACATAAGCCAACAAAGCATAGTAAAAAAAAAAAAATTATTTTTGTTAGCTGTTTCATCCTTTAATATAGTAGTAAGACTACTGCTGTGTTAAAGGGAAAAAGTCCTAACAAACATATTAGTTTTTGGTTTCTTCATTTCTTTATGTTGGTGTGCGTGTGTGTGTGTGTGTGTGTGTGTGTGTGTGTGTGTGTGTGTGTGTGTGTGTGTGTGTGTGGTTGTATGAGAAAGAGAGATTCTTTATATAAGGAGTGCACTTACTACACTGTATTAATATGTAGAAGTGGTAGATTTAAGTCCAAATTCTGGCTGAAGGTCCAGCCCAAGTACTGTAATGTGTCTCAAAAAAGGCAGGCTTCTCTTCCTTTCAAGGTTTATCTCAGTTACTCTGAATCCATTTTTGTTAATAAGATGCAAGAATTCAGTGCTATAAGAGGTCCAAGTTCATTTAGTCAGGCATCCCCTCTTTAGTAGTACAGTAGTGGGGCTGTCTGGCAATCTGGCAAATGGGAGTATACATTTAAAATCTAACAAAATGAGTAATTATGCAAGATGAAGAGGCATGGTCAGTGCCAAATATGCAAATGTGCTAAATTAAATGGTGCTGAGGAAACCCTGAAAACATGTGAGCAAAGACAGGGACACCTACATGAATTACAGCAGTGACTGTGTTCTTACAATGGGATGAATCCAGAAGGCTGGAGCTATGAATGACTTTACTGGACATACACAAATCATCTCACTATAGTGGAGTGCCGCATACTGAGAGAATGGGTTTTGTATGCACATGTGATTATCCATTTGGGCTTGAGATATATTCACAATAATGTGCTGGTGTTTACGTATGGTCTACAAAGAGCATATTCAGTCATAAGGAAGGAAGGGATTCTGTGGTGTCCAGAAATCACATCAAGGAGATTAATAAGGCCAAACCAAAAGTCTCAGTAATTTTCAGGGAGATGGATAGATGTGGTATCACTTCAGAACGGAGCCTGTTACATATTGAGTTGGATAATGTAGGCACTCTACCAATGGAAGCATGTTCTTTCTCTGAATTCCAGATTATAGAGAATCAATAGTGTGGAAGAGGAGAACAGGGGTTTGTAGGAATTAAGGAGAGATGAAGCTAGTTGTGATTAACTGGAAGAGGAGCTTTAGCAATGAATAGCAATATCAGATAAAGTAATAGCTAAAATATGCAGGAAGTTGTGGGGAGTATATAGATAGAGTAAGAACAGTAGAATACATATATTACTAAGATTAGGGAGAAGCTGGCAGGAGATGAAGGAGAGTTTACATCTTGTACTAGTTAATTAGAGTTTATATCTTGTACTAGTTAAGGAGGACTTCATATGTGACCTGATATTTCTGTTGGCCATGCCACAGACTGTAAATACTTGCATCATCCAGATGTAGGAAGATACAATGAAAGGGACTTTATAGGGTACCTTTACCATTGTCAGGATTTGTTGTTAGATGACATCAAAACATACCTTCATGGATCCAGTCCTTGATTTACAATGAGCAAGTTTTGTCACAACTATGAGAGCTGGTCAAAGTTTGCTACACAGAGAGCAGGAGAGTATTCTATTAGAAAAGGATTATTCCACCCAAACAGATAAACAATGAACACAGTTGCTGATGTATGCACATATACATACTAAAGGTCTTAAAAGTTTAAGCTGATGTATCCAACCATTTTCTAAGTCTTCTTTAGTGGAGTAAAGGCTTTTGCCAATGCAGGACTGGTATTGAACAGTGTCTCCATCTGTATCTTTACAAGAAAGGGCTTTATTCATCACAGATGAAGGGCAAAAGAGACTCAACTGCTCAGTGGTACGAGATGTTGTGGCAGATGGTGAAAGGGTTGGCCTAGTCACAATAATGTGTTACAGACCTCAGGCAGCTACTAACTGTGACCATCACCAATCCATATATCCTGACTAGTCATCCATTAAAACGTTCAGTTAATATGATGAAATGATTCTTACAGAATCTGATTTTCCACTTGATTAGGGTTGTCATATTTTTTCATAATATTCAATTGAATTTATTTACTTGGGTGGGGTCTTTTAGAGGTGTTTTTAGATTGAGACATTTAGTGTTTGGTAAGTGACTTGGAATGGGCCTAGTAGCTATTTATTCAGTATACTGAGGGTAACTGACAATTTGAAATGGACAGATTGTTACTAACATGATGAATATTGAGGGAGATGGGATGGAATGCTTATTTGATGACTGGAGTTGTGGACTTCCTACTGGATGAAACAAGGACATCATTGAGCTGTGGCATTGCAATGTTGCTTGAAGAAGATCCCATTAATAATTTGAGATGCAGGGCTAATTAATATGTTTGGTAAGGATACCAGTTTGATTATTGTCATGAACCCACTCCAGAAGATGTTGCCCCATTTTCACCATCCAAATTTGTTTCTGAAAATACATGCTGGGGGAATGCACCTCCCTGGGAGATACCT
Source organism: Protopterus annectens (assembly GCF_019279795.1). Taxonomy (NCBI): domain Eukaryota; kingdom Metazoa; phylum Chordata; order Ceratodontiformes; family Protopteridae; genus Protopterus; species Protopterus annectens. Next base: position 1,805,609,901 of record NC_056735.1, read on the forward strand.
CTTGGGCTAAGTGGCCCAGCTAGCCTACATCCTACAAGAGTATCACCCCTACCCCATTAAATGATGATCTCATTCCTCTGGCTTCCAAAGGATTAATTGTGTAAAAGTTTACTGGCTGAATGGGCCTGATAGTTAAGTGGAGCTGGATGCATTTATTATAAAGGATTCACATGGTTTGCCATAAAAATTTAGCAATTTCTCATATGCATATTTCATAAGAAATGTTGACAGCATTTTTGCCATATAAAGGACTTTGTTTTGGGAAATGTTCATAACTTTGTATAATCAAGCTGGGGAACAGTTAGACTTAGACTTTGGTTATACCCCTGATTAATCATTTTGTTCTTAGGTTTCCTATACTGGAATTAAGTGTTTATTCATGTGTGGGGAAGGTCTGTGCTTCTCTTCTTTTGGTCACAAATTCTCATTGTATTTCCTAATTTGTCTATTTAAATTAGAAATGTAAGGATTATGATGATGCTTTCCTAAATTGTAATTGTGGAAATGAATAAAGCAAGCTATAATTATATACAGACAGAATGACATAGAGCGGGATCCATCATCCCAAGATCATGGGGTATAAGCAGAGACTTCTATTATTTCATATTTCTACCATTTATTGGGGGATTTTTAAAAAGCATAGTTTCTAAGTAGATTATACAGAATTACAGTGAAGTTTAAGAAGCCTCAATGAAGGAATAAGACTGAAAAGTTTTGAAGTGGCTGAGGAGATAAGATATTGCTGCTGCAATGGAGTTGTTACAGGATGTGGAGGCAACATTTTTCTCTAGGGGCTGGAGTTATTATGTTTGCAGGACTGGCTGAGAATTGCTGTACTGCATTTCTTCCTTTGATTTTTAAAATACTTGAGGTTAGATATTTAATTAGTATTTCAGATATTATTGTTATGAAATGTTATATATAACTCTAAAATGATTACATGTATATAACACGGAAATCATTCTGATAAATAATGAATATGTAACAAAGATATGGTTAAGAACTGTAGTACTAAGATGGTGTTGCAATGTGCTTCCGTTCATCTGTATCATTAGGTGTGCTTTGGACATTTGCACTGTTTGACAGAAAATGATTGTATATTTGCCTTATATAACAAAGGGCTCTACTTCAGTAGATCGAACTTTTAAATGTACGAAGATGATATGGCCGAGACCATAACATCGAACATTTAAAAGTTCAAAAACTGAAGCAGAAATTAAAAAAAAGAAAAAAAAAACAAACTAAACCTGCGTAGCAGGGGGTCAAGCCCCCCTGCACCCCCACAAACCCCCACTACTTAAATATACCAACTCCGAGATCACACTACATTGCTAAAAAGGAAATCTCCATTCAGTCCTTTCGAACTTTTAAAATTTCAATCATATGGTCTCGGCCATATGAAGTTTGAACTTTTAAAGGTTTGAGCTACTGAGGAGAACCCATTACAAAGACAATAGGTAGAGCAAAGTTGCAATTTTGATGAGGGTGCACCAGCTATGATTTTGTTTGGAAAGTTAACTTTCAATACAATGTGAGATTGGACTGTACATGTGCATGTCTTTATCTTGCAATATATATATATATATATATATATATATATATATATATATATATATATAGATACATATATATTTTTTTAATAAAACAGAATTCATATGAAAAAAATACAATAGTCACAGAAGCTGGCACTTGGACCCATTTCAGAGTTGTATTGATTTTGCATGAATCATCAGCAAACTAGCATGGAAGAAACCACATAAAATTACAAGAATAAGAATGTTTTTTTCTGTATCAAACCACTTTCTGAAGTGATTTTTCCTTAAAATAAAGCTACAGTAATTTAATGCAGACTAATGAATAAGAGTTGCATATAGATATCCAGACAATGCAGATAGTCCTGAAATAGATCTACTTTTTTTCTTTTTTGAGTACGTACGTTAGAGGAAAAAGATATAGCAGTAATAATCTCCACCTCTTAAGAGGATGAAAACTGGAAGCTCACCTTTAGAAAGCTAGCTTGCCTCTGTGCACCTCATTCATCACATTCAGTATCACAGTAGCTCACCATTTATTTTTATTTTACTTCTTTACTCTTTTTTGACTGGGTTAATCCCACTAGGCCAATATTCTCTTTTCTAGGTGGGACCCAAGGTGGTATTCATACTATTTAGGGGAAAATCTGGCCTGGACACTTGGGAACTTCCCCTATTCTTTTGAGGAGAAGAAATGGAGCACTGTCTGGGTCTGTTATGTGGCACTGGAGGGCTGTTACTGCAGTTCCAAGAGTTCCAGTGTGGAGGAGATAGAGAGAGAGGAGCAGATGAATACTAACTGTAGGAAGGAGCAGGATATGAAGCAACTGTTACAGAGCTGGACACTGGGGGATTAGAGGAACAAGTGCTGGTAGATTTGATGAACCAGGCAGTGCCAAAGGAAGGATGGCGTGACATAGTGGAGAGAAAATTACAGCAGGAAGAAAATGAGAAGTTGGAAACAGAAGCAACAGCTGGTGAAGAGAAAACATTGGAGGTATTCTTGGCTGGTAGAGTAGTCAGTTTTAGGAATTTACCTCAGCAAAAGAAATAAGATGTCATACAGATGTAGCAAGGCAAGGAAGACTAGAAGAAGATACTCACAGGGGACAAATTTTTAGTATCTCAACAGATGTGGAGAAGACAACCAGTGGTAAGAATAAAAAGTAAAAACAATGGCAGTGTGAACAAAATAAAAAGTAAAAGCAACGACAGTGTGAACAGGTATGAAATTATGCATAGTATTATTTTGCCACTTGGGTTTGACATTAAAGACATAAAAGCATTAATTCATTTTAGAGATAAAAATGTTTTGTGAAGTGACATTTGAAATCTTTAACTTGCTGGAAAACTTTATAATGGACTGAAAAATGAAATACAGTAGCACCATGGAATGGTGAACCAGTTCCAAGCTGGGTATTTATTTTACAGCATGGGACTACAACTGAAAAAGAAAACAAATGTGCAATTTAGGACTTCAGATATGGATGAGCATGAGTTAAATGCTTTTTTTTCTTTCATTATGTAGTAAAGCACATGAAGTTAAAAAATATGGGATGAAAGAAATGTATGGGCTGGGGATTAGGAAGTGTGGGTAACAATGGATGTTAATGATGGGAAAATTTACATATTAAGAATCAATAACTGTGAATGATAAAAGAGGATTTGTTAGGTACTAGGGCCAACCTAAAGCATGCTATCTCTGTGTGGATGAAAGCCAATTAATACAACACTGTAATAAATGAAGGGGTGGCCTGTTTGTAGAAAATGTAAAGATTTTGGACACTTCTAGCTTGACTGTTGCATATTAGAAAAAGAAAGAATAAACAAACAGGAAATCTCAGAATAATATAAACAGTAGAAAATACTACTACAGAAGATGTTGAAAGAGAATATAGTATGGAGGATAAGAATATGAAGAAGTTCAAACTGAGATTATTAATATACAGGAATATAACAGATTTGCAATTTTATAAACAGAAGAAGAAGAAGAGAGAGAAATAGAAACAGAAGAAGAACAAGATAGTGAAAAATCAATTGGTGGGATACAGTAGAAGGAAAAGAAAAAATAAGATCTGGAAGTACAACACTTAGATGATAATAGGAACGTTAGCATTAAATGTCAATAGCATTATAATTGATATATGAAGTTTGCTGGTGGTCGAATTGTGTAAAAAAATAAAAATGGATGTTTTTGATTGCTAGTTACCAAATGCAACAAAGAAGAAAACAAAAGAAAAATAATACAGGTAGTATGAAGGGGTCAAATTGTTTAGTAAGTAAACAATGAGACATTTTAGAATAGGAATTCTTATAAAAAATGAAGAAATAAGATTCTATGTATATCAACAGTAAAACTAAGAAGGGTATTGATATTTGATATGAGAATGAGACTTCATATATAAGATTAATAGTGATTTATGTGTACTCTAATATGATGGAGAGGAAACAGTTGTTTGAAAAAATTAAAAATGCGTTAGTAAATATATCAATAGTGATGGTAGATTTTAACTGCAGCATAAGGAAAGAAAATGGGAAAAATAACACAGGGCATTAATATTTGTTGTCTTTGCCATAGGCCTCTGAAATTTGGCAAATTTTATACCTCATTCTCATCTACAATCCATCCGTCTTACCCTCCCTTCTTTTTATCTCCTTTTTAAAGAAGGGTCAGACTTTTTCATTCTTTCCCTTTAAATTAACTCTCCATATAACATTGCTTCATTTTTTTCTTTATTTTTCAAATGCCAATTATTTTCTGTTTTTCTTACACTATTCATTTTTCCATTCATTTTTCAAAATCTTTTAACAATGTTTTCACTTTCCACTTTACTTCTTTTTTAACCCTTCTCTCTATTTCCAAAGAGTCTTTTTATATTTCTCTTTAAACACTATTTGACATTTTGTCCAGTTTTCACAAAATACTCTCATTGGCATATCTTCCTTCCATAGCCTGCTATCTTCCTCTTTATTTTCTTTCTTTTTACTTGCATCACCTGTTAACCATTTTATTCCTTTACCTTCTTTTATGACTTCATCATTACTACTTAATATAGCCCATACTGCCTTATGTACTGAGACATCTACTCTTTCTTCCCCAGCTGCCACTTCCTTCATGTCACCTGAATACATAACATAATCTTTTTCTGTTTCAAAAATCTCCCTTTTGTGCACCCACTTTTTACTTTTTCTTGACTTCAAGTTTGCATGTTGCATCACTTCTTTGATCACTCCTACATCCTGATTTTTTTTTCTTTTTCTTTTTTTTTCTTACCTTAGAGTTAAAGTCACCATTCCTTACTATTAACATTTTTACTATCATGTATCTTTTTAGATCTTCAGATATTTTTTCTGCCATGTTTATATGAACATATATTACTATTGCCCTCAAACAATTTTGATTATTCTCAAGTCACATATCAACATTCTTTCTGGTATCACAATTTTAAGATCTAATATTTTTACTTCATCTTCTCTTATTAGCACTCCAACCCAGAATATGTTTCATATCCTACTGGCCACAAAATCATTTTTTTCTATACAGATTCATTGTGGGTTTTTTTCATATTTCTTGTGCAACACATGTTTTATTAAGAAAACATAATCATCAGGCTTTTTCTTCTTGTACCATTCAACAATCATTAAACCTTTCACTCCATTTCTTATACTGTTCAAGTTTAGTTCCAAAATAGCAATCCATAAAAAGTAGCACACTAGGAAGAGCAAACCAATAAAGCCAAATCACTGTTTATTAATAATGCTTAATGTAATCACCACATTTTTGTCTTACAAAGAAACTTCATCAGATCAAAGTGTACCAAATAAACCAAACATATTTATACAGTTTAACACCCCAAACATCAATCAAGTTAATCAATGAATCCATTTATACAGCACCAATTCTACAGGACAACAACAATTAAAGCTACACTGTATTAAAATTGGACATAAAAAATGTATTAAGTTAAAAGCAACTTTAAAAAATCATGTTCCTTTACACTCATATATGTTAAAAACCTTGACAAGATTTTTTATTTAATTATAATATCAGATGATGATGAGTATGAAAAGGAATATCAGATGTTGACCAACATGTTTAAGACAAGGGGTTACCAGGAATGTCTAATGAAACAGATACAAGAAGAAGTACTGGAAGGGAGGATGGGTTTGCACCCATATTAGGTAAGGGTGGAGGACCTACAAACCAGTGTGACACCAGAGAAAAACAACAAATGGCAATATTTATGAAGGAGCTCTAGTTATTAAATATGATGGAGACTCAAAATTAGTTAGGAATGTTATTGAAATGGAATGGAAGAAATGTTGTACTATCTCTGATTTAAATGTTATTTTAGAGAAACCTTTAAAATGGACATATAAAAAAGATATGAATATTAATAATGTCTTGGAAAATAAAAGGGTTACCAACAATGACAAACAACAAAAGAAAAAGGGTATGTACAAATGTGGTTGTTGCCAACAACTCCCCTACATAAGAGAGGGGGGCACGTTATATTTAATGGCTGGGGACATACTTAAAAGAAGTACAGGTTTTGCCAATTGCAACACTAGTGGGCTTGTCTACATTGCTGTATGTATTAAATGTCAAGCATTTTATTTGGGAAAAATGGAAAGAAAGTTTAAGGTAAGGATTTATGAACACAAATATGACATTAGAAAAAGAATTTGATGAATGTACTATACAAACACACTTTGATATGTGATCGGGCAGACTTTAATTTCTTTGTTGTGGAAATAGTGCAATTGGATATTAGAGGTGGACCTTTGGAGACCAGACTTGAGTACAGGTAGGGTTGCCACCTTTTTAAATGCCCAAAGTGGGACATTTTTGGTACAAACATCAGATTTTGCAGGCCAAAACATACTCACGGCCAGTACAAAGGACAGAACTTGCCTTTTTTGCCTAAATAAAAGGTTACTCTTGTAGCATTTTAGTTGCTTATTCTGTTTCTTATAACATTTAGGTGTTTCAGATACAGAATAACTGTTTTATGCAACTATCACATAAAATATAGGAACTAATTTTGTCCTAAAATCTCAGGACAATTCCCATTTTTACACTTTTTTAGCAGGACACAACTGCCCAAAGAGGTACTGTCCCTCGCAAAGTGGGACAGGTGGTAACCCTAGGGAACTATATTGGCAGATTGTTTTTGAAGCCAATAGGTTCCCTGGACTAAACAACATGGTCTCCTTGGTACCAGTGTTAAAGTTAAGGGTAGCAAAACATTAGTAGAGGTAAGGTATGACTACTAGGGGAATTAGAAGTTAAAATGTAATGGTAGCACAAGGATTATACAAATGTCATGAACTCCACATATATTTTTAATTAAATGTGTCATTTTCATTAGCTAATAATTAAATAAAAAATCTTGTCAAGGTTTTTAACATATAAAGGAACATGTAAAGGAACATGAGTTATAAGTTGCTTTTAATTTAATAAATGTTTTATGCCTGATTTTAATACAGTGTAGCTTTAATTGTTGTTAGTCCTGTAGAATTGGTGCTGTATAAATGGAGTAATTGATTAACTGATTGATGTTTGGGGTGTTAAACTATAAATATGTTTGATTTATTTGGTACACTTTGATCTGATCAAGTTTCTTTGTAAAACAAAAATGCAGTGATTATATTAAGCGTTATTAATAAACTGTACTTTGGCTTTATTGGTTTGCTCTTCCTAGTGTGCTACTTTTTATGGATTACTAGTTGGATTTTGGCCAAAATACCTAATTCATCCCTTTCCCTTTTTTGCATTTTCCCTCCTGCGCTTATTTTTCTATTTCTCCTTCTCACCCTCCCTCCAAAAAGGTTTAACATCTTCCTACTGTTGTTCTTCCTATTTCTGAGTCCCCCCCCTCTTCCTCTTCTCTTGCCAATGATATGATGCTTATTTTCTGTTTGTATCTGAATCTCTTCTACCATTAGTCTGCCCCTTGTTTTCTTCTGCTTGTGTCTTATTTGTGTCACTTTCTTCCTTACTTACATCAACCACATCACTTCCTTCCTAAATTTGTTTTCAGCATACCTTGTCTTTCAGTTACTGGTTGTTCAAACCAAAAATGTCCAGACTCATTATATTTCCTTCAAAAAGACAAAGTTCCTAGCAATATGACATTGTTGCCCACATTGCCCACATCTTCTTTTTATAAATCTCTGAACAGAATGTTTTTATCCCCATAACAAAAGCAGGCCTTCAGTTGGCCCTAATACCTACCAGATATTATTTCCCATTCACTACTTTACAATTTGGAATATTTTTTTTAAAAAATCACCTTTATTGAATTATCACTTGTGACAAAGACAAATTTACATTTATATAAAAGTAATCAGACTGTATTAACAAATTCACGTTTACAAACATTATAATTCACATGTATTGCTATATATCATATTACCTAAGCAACATTACATAAATGATTCAATTCATGACCTTTTTTAAACAAGAAACATCTTTATTAAACCATTACTTACAACATGAGCAATCATACATTTATATAAATGAAAACCAGCCACATTGACACAATCCTAGTTGCAACCATTTTACATCACAAACCATACTGACATACTCTCAGTTGTAAACATTATACATCACTTATAATATACACAAACATTTTCAAAAATTACATAGCTCATTTAAGTCCTGCCTTGTTTTAAACCTCATTCCTCCCCTGTATGTATTATTCCCACATTTCCCATTTTTTTCCTAAATAGTTTGCTCCTACCCTTTTCTAAAGATCTCAGTTCCAGTTGTTTTACTTGTCATGTTGTAATTTTCCATCATGCATATCCAGTGTAACCCAACTTCTCATCCCCAATCCATACATTGCTATCATACATATTTATGTCATGCACTTTATCACATTTAAAAAAAAGTTTCAAGTTCAGATTCCTCCATTTCAAAAGTTCTGAATTGTGCAATTTTATTTTTAACTGCAAACCAGAGTTCTGAAAAATAAAGTATTTCCAATATACGATTTTTAAAACAAGAAACATCTGTATTAAATTATCACATATATCATAGGCAATCATGCATTTATATAAATGAAAGCAAACCATAATGACATAATTTTAGTTGCAAACATTATACACCACAAACCATACTGGCATAATTGTAGTTGCAAACATTATACACCACTTATGATCTATCCAGTCAGTGTCACTCAAAGATTACATAGCTCATTCAAATCCTGGCTTCTTTTAAAACTCATTCCTCCTCGGTATGTATTGTTCACATAATTCCCATTTGTTCTATATAATTTACTCCTACCCTTTTCTAAAGACCCAAATTCCAGTTATTTTATCTCTGTTACTATATTCACTACTTCCAGTAAAGTTGGTTTAGACTTTGACTCCCATTTTCTAGTAAATGCATTTTGGCAGTCACTATAATTAGACTCACAGGGTCATATGGTCATAGTTGTTTACTAGGCTAATGACCACAAGGGCCTTTTTAAGCCTAGCCATGCATCCCAAATCTCTGACAAGTTCTGATATGCTTGATAATTACACTTATCAAGAGTATCAGAACTTGTCAGAGATTTGGGATGCATGGCTAGGCTTATAAAGGCCCTTGTGGTTGTCAGCCTAGTAAACACCTATGAACATATGAACCTATGAACACAGATAAGTAACTGGACTAATATTCCACAGCACAATATGTTAATTGAAAGGGCACATTGTGTGTATGCTCCAAACCTGGCCATGATAAAGCAGCCAAGACCTGTATTAGTAAAGAGGCAAGCATAACAGCAGAAAGAGTTTATCCTAACAAAACAGCAGCAGAAGGGCAAAGTATTAAAAACTGGAGACAGCAGAGTATTTGTGGAAAAGGATTATTCACTGTTCACTAGGCAGAACAGAAGCAAATATATCCTGGCAATTAGGTAATGCCTAGAGGCAGGTGTGAAATTCAAGCTGCTGTATCCAGCTGTCTTCAGAATATTTTATTTTTCCTGGATGAACAAAGTCTATTTTTTTCATGCAGAACAGAAGAAGGAGGAAATACAAAGGTTTGTCCAACAAAAAGTGAAGCATCAAACAGAAGAGGACTCTTCTTCTCATTCTTCTGATAATAAGGCTCATAGAGAGACTTGACCAGTGAAACATTTTCTAATATTCCAAAGGAAATGCTTAAGAGACAGAAAAAAATACAGGAGTTGATTAAAAGAATCGGAAGTACTTTGGACTTGAACCAGACTCTGGGGTTGGGAGATGAAGATGAACAGAAAGGAGACTAGGAACACTGAAATTAGTGAATAAATGTGAGATTTCAAAACATCAGTCACAGTTGTGAAATATGGCTTTACAAGAAAAAGTGGCTGAGAAAGTCTGGACATTTGTTGACTTTGTTAAACTTGTGAGAGGACTGAAAAGCATATACCCCACTAGATGAAATTAATGTTTGGGGGAACACTAGAAAGGGGGGAAATGGTATTTGTAAGTAAAACAAACTTTGTTCTTAACAGTATTTCTATAAAGCATTTAATGATATACTTTGCATGTTTTATACTAAATCATTTTCAGTGATTGTTGTATGTGACAAAGATACTAAAGTAAACAAGTGCTTTTTTTCTTGTTTATTTTTAAGAAATGTTGGCATTACAATCTAATAAAAGAAGAAAGGCCAGACAAAAGCATGTTCTGGTTAATATCCTGTATTCTTGGGCAGTTGGGATGGAGGATAGGATATAAAAGTGCAGTGATTATAATATATGCAGTTTCTCTTACTTTCCTTTGGTAAATGTCTTGAATAATGCCTCTGGTTTAATCTAACAATAAGCTTCATGTGCAAGCATGTGTACTATAAAAATAAGAGAACACTGTAAATGTAATGAAAAAATGTCTTTAGGAAATAAATGTTAATGGAGTTGAGAAGTCTGCAGCTATGGGTCGCTGTACATTCTGTTCTTATGTTTCCATGAAGACAAGCTGAATACAGATCCAGGCAATATATTTTGAGAGCTCTGGACATTTATTACTGACAGAATTATAAAATTAACTAGTACAAGGGCCAATATAGATAAGACTAGAGCAGACAGCAGTTGGTGTAAGCAGGAGCACAGACTGCAACATGAGCTTTAGCATGGATAACCTTAATTCTAGGTTAGGTAATGTCTTTGGGTGCACCCTATCAATTTAGGACAATTGTTCTTATCAGGAGGGTTAAAATTAATATTTTAATATGTAAATAGTTTTATGTGCTGCTTGTTTTAAGTTACATTACATTAAAACAAACTGTTTTGGAAAATGGGACATGGGTTCAAATGGAGATGACAAGAAACAACTGTATAAGGATCAACCTTGCAAACATTAGTGAGTACATGTGACATACAAGCTGGATATAGACATTTAGAAAAACTGACACATATAATAGGTGGGTATAATAACTTCTTATCATAACGACTACACTATCCATATTATTTTGGAATGTGAATAGCCTCAAAGGTATAGACAAAAAGGTAAGCATACTGAATCATATTAAGAAATGTAGAGTGCAAATAACAATGCTACAAAAGACACATTTGTAAAGAAGTGAGCAGGTGAAATTGATAAAGAAAGGATTTCAGGATGGATATTCAGCAGGGACAAAGGAAAATTGGAGTGCTTATTCTAACTTTTGAAGGAGTTCCAATTGTGAGAGAAAAAGGGTAAAACTGTAATAATGATAGAGTTGTGGTAGTAAAGGGGTACTAACAAGGGAGGAGGATTATGCTGGCATGTATTTATATGTATATTTCACTTAAAATGCTAATATGGACTTAAGAATTTTTTGGGTGAAATAATCAGCTTTCATTAGGGAATGTTACTTACGGATGAGGACAGGAACTTCATTTGCAACAGTGAGGATGCATCTGGGGAGCCTATGTAGTTGGGAAATACAGCAAAATAGGTATATTTCTGAAAACAATTATAAAAATATTTGGTGTGGAAGATGTGAATTCAGTAGTATGAACTTAGAGAGAATTTACATATTATTCCACAAGGTACAATAATTGGGGTATACTACATAGACATTATATTTCCCTGGAACTTGCATTTAATTGAAAGCTTCAACACAAATTACAAAATGAACCCCCAGAAATCGTCTATTTTTCCTTTAAATCCATGCAATCACAAAAATACCCACTTCCTCTCTATTGATATTCCATTGAATTATAATTTAAAATACTTAGGTATAAACTTTTCTCATACTTACAAAGAACTACTCAAATCAAACCTGCTACATACATGGGGAAAAATCGAGCAAGATATGTTAAGATGGAAAAACATCAACTTATTATTATTAAATATCAAATTATAAAAATATTTGGTGTGGAAGGTGTGAATTCAGTAGTATGAACTTAGAGAGAATTTACATATGATTCCACAACGTACAATAATTGGGGTAGACTAGATAGACATTATATTTCCCTGGAATGTGCATTTAATTGAAAGCTTCAACACAAATTACAAAATGAACCCCCAGAAATCATCTATTTTTCCTTTAAATCCATGCAATCACAAAAATACCTGCTTCCTCTCTATTGATATTCCATTGAATTATAATCGAAAATACTTAGGTATAAACTTTTCTCATACTTACAAAAAACTACTCAAATCAAACTTGCTACATACATGGAGAAAAATTGAACAAGATATGTTAAGATGGAAAAACATCAACATATCCCTCCTCTCCAAAGCGTCCATCATCAAAATGAATATCCTTCCCAAAATCCTATTCCAACTAAATTCCATCAGTTTAAAAATTCCAAATTTTTTTTTCACCACAATAGAGAAAGCCCTCACCAAATTCCTATGGTACCCAAAAACAACAAGAATAAGGTTCCAAAAACTCACACTCCCAAAAGAAAAGGGTGGTCTAGGTCTCCCAGACTTTAATTTATATTATCACATAATTAAAGCAAACTGCTTAATTCAGATAACTGAACATGTGGGTAGTAAAAACACATGGACCCCATCTGGGTAAAAATTTGGTACAACCAGATAAACTCCTTAAACATAAACCCCAGAGCTATTCCCTATCTCAGTCCAAACCACAAAATCTTCAACAAACTACACTGGTAATTAAAAACAGAATTGTAGCCTTCCAATCCTTATTTACATTTGTCAAGCTTCAAAATACACTAAATATGTTACAACCTATTCACCTAAACCCAAATTTAAAGCTAAATAATAGAATGATAGACCTGAAACCATTCTTGCTAATCAAAGATATGTCAGTATGGCATATAGTAAAACATAATGATTCTTCATTAGATAACCTAAGAACCCAGCTAAAAGTGCCATGAAGCTATAGCCTAATCCTTAAATAGATTATGTCCTTAATTAAAATTAAGTATCCCAAGTATAAAACTGATTTAAAAAATATTAGCACAACCCAAAATATAATCAAGGCACTATCTGCTAAAAAGAAAATTATCTCACAAACTTATAATTTGCTAAATAAAATTCAACATCAATCCTCGCTACTGTACTCAAAATATTGGGATAATATCAATAATAATATCTCATTAGAACATAAAACAAGAAGCCATAAGGAATACTTTAGAACTTATTCCTTTTAAAAATGTAATATGCACACAATTTATGATAAATAATAATGCCTATTACACCCCATAAGTCCTCAAAAAATTTGGATACAAAATAGGTTCACTCTGCCCATTCTGTTCACAAGCAAATGTTGACATTCTGCACATTTTTTGGAGTTGCAGGAATATCTACAAACTTTGGTGTTCCTTAAGGGTGCAACCAGAAAAGATAGGATATCAAAAAACTACCTTTTGCTGGGAAACCACTATCTTACACAAAACTCCAAAGTCCATTAAAGGAACACACAAACATATTTTAATTATACTACACGCCTTACTCAAATTCTATATAACTAAAAATTGGGTCAACAGCTACACAATCTCATGGGAAAAGTTTAAAGCTATGGCAACCAACTATACTTCGTCTCACAAACTAGCAACTAAAAGCGAGAAGAAAAGAGCTTATTTTCAAATGTATTGGGACTCCCTGCTAAATACAATCCTAGTAATATAACAAAACCCCTACATAAATAGCTAATATCAGCAAACCATAATCAATTTTTAAAAATTCATCCATTCAAGTTATCCAAAAGATAAGACATTATTAATGGTAGCAATTTATGGCATTTGACACTATAAATAGTGTAAATTGTATATAGCTGACAAGTCTCACCATCCCTTTTGGGCACCTGACACTCCATTAATACATACCAAATCATACACAGAATGCAGAACACTAAGTGAGTGAAAATGTTCCATAAAGTTATTTATATGGTGAATACTTGTTATTATGTTGTAGTGTATGAGTTTAGAAAGACTGCTGCTAGGCAACTGCTTTTCGATAATGCAAGAGCACAAAATCTTTTATCACAACTACATAGTCAACAGAAAGTAGAAAGGGTTGTTGCCAAACCTAGGGAGCCTATAACAACAAAAATAACCTGAGATTCTAATGAGTTATTAAAGATATTTTGAAAATGTTATGAAAATGTGTATAAAGCATAGATGTGGAAGTCAAGAAAGAGCACAAATGGAAATATTTATTTAATAGTTAAGTATGCCAAGGTTAGAGGTAGATGAGGCTCAATAATTAACAGCTAAGATAGGAGAAGATTAGATAAAACTTTGATGTATAATTAATCTGCAGGAAAGTCTCCACGAGCAGATGGCATTCCTGTGGAAGTTTGGGAGCTAGGAGGGAAAAAGTGATAAAGATCTGGAAGGTTTTATTTAATAGTGATTTAAAAGCAGAGGAAGCACCAACATCCTCAAAAAGAAAGCTGTGGTAGCTGTAATACCTAAAAGATTACTTCATTTGAATGGATAGTTTAGAACTACACTGTTAAGGCTCATACACATAACACAAACATAAATCTATAATTCATAGTGGAAAGGGATGACGATAAAGCAGGGAGAACATTCAAGAAATAAGGAGAGAGTGGGATTTTTGAATGTGGATCCTTAAGGAGAATAACAACAGCCACACAGAATGTACAGCTGAACACTTACCATAAATGTAACATGATCTGGCAAGTTTTGCTCCTTAAGCCAAGCATGCCTTCTAAGTACAGACCCATTGACAACAGCCCTGCAAGATGCTTCTAAAGAGTCAAAACCACATTGCAAAGTATGTTTACCAATTTGTTCTGCAGAATGCATTAAATCCTGTAATTCTTTGTGTTCAGCACAGTCAGGAATCAACATAATTTTCCGTTTAAGTAGTCCCATAATATGCTACTGGTACTTTAACATATGAAACTGGCAATTTAAAGCCCTAATGGCCAAAGTAGCAGAAGTATATACCTTCTTACCCCATCTGTTCAAGGCTGTAGAATCTCTATCAGAAGGGGTAGGGTTTTTGGCAGCAATAGCCTTAATGCTCTTTGGTCCTTGGGAAATTATCTCTGGATCCGCAGTAAGATTCTTGAAGAGGAACTTATGAGAGTCAGGTACTCTGTAATACCTGTCAGGTTTTCTGGGAGTTGGAGGTAAAGTATCTGGGGAAAGGTTAGATTCCAAGAAAGCATCATCCACAATGTCCAGAACAGGCAGGATAGCTAAAGGCCTGTGTTGATGGAGGAGTACGAATTCCCTAAGCCTCTTTTTGGACTCAGAGTAATCCTGGCTTTCCCAGTGGAAATGCTCCCTAAGAGTGTACAAGGTTTCACCAAAGAAAAATCTTCTGGAGGGGAAGCAGAGGGAATGGAATCCTCTGCATCAGAATCCTCATAGGTAGATAGGGGCAAATCCTGATAATCAGAAGAAACAAAAATATCAGATTCCTGATCAGAAGAATCAGAAGGAAAATCAGTTCTAGGTCTCGTAGAGGGATAAGGCTGGCTTCCCCTAATTAAGGTAATAAGGCCTTCAGCCATTCTAAGCATTTGTCTTTTAGGCATATGGGCCTGAACATGCAGTTTGGACTTCAGTTTTTTAGGCGTGGGTCGAGTTTTAGGCCTGGATGAAGAAAATGGCTTTGGTTTAAAACGCAAGTCTGTAGTCCTGAATACACCCTCAGAAGCCGGTGCCTGCACAGCGGCTCCGGACTCATCCAAGGTAGAAACATCCACAGGTTCCATAGTCGAAGAAGCATGTTTGGGAATACCGGACTCTGAATGGGTCCGAGTAGAGGCCTGCAAATCTGAAGTAGCAGGTATCAGGGGCTGCGAAAGTGCCTCACTGATTACCAGCGGACTGGCGACTAGCTTAATGGAAGTGTCATCGGCAGTTTTGGACCTATAAGTCTGTCTCTGTCTTTATCCTTACGTTTTTTTCAGAATATCAGTAGTCAGATAGCTTACCGAAGCCATTTCTGGATAGTTATACCGAGTACTAAAATAATTTGCTGCAAATATAGACCAATGACAAATAGTTCAGGGGTTGAACAAGGCACAAAACTGACAGCGAGGGACATTGTAGTCTGGGCTAAGCAAGGAATGCAGTAAGAATGAAAATCTTTATGAGATATTTGCTTTCCACAGGTAATACAATTGTTAACTTTTACTGACATCAGTTAAGAGCAAGAAAAAGGATCCCCAACAGGGTACTTAGCTTTTTTGAAGACTTCAGTCCTGAAACTCGAAACTGAAAATTTCAGGTGTCGGCCAACCGGCACTTGCAAACTGCTTCTGCTTCGGGCACCGCGCGGCAAGAAAGACTGATGTAATGGTGTCGGCTACATGTTTTACATCCCTGATGATCTGACATCATGGAAGAAGAGACAGCATCCGATGCAGGAATCCAAGACTCTGTTATTCAGGCCGGCTGAGGGCTACCTGCAGGCAGATAACCCAAATGTGATGACTGTAGCAGTGAAACACGAAGAACATTATCATATTCATAAAGTAGCAGAAAGTATTCCAAGAATTAAGCCAACAAGTGAATGGAGAAAGGAGATTTTACAGATTGGGGTGACTTCAATTGGAGTCAGATAATAGGCAATAGGTGGCTGAAATTTACTGGAGAAAACTGGCAAAGTGACTAAGGTAATGGAGGCAAATATCTGAAGAGGGAAAAGTTATAGAATGGAAGGAAGCTAAGAAGACATTTGGACTGTGGGCTAGAGACTGCCTTCCCTATCAGGGATTGATATCTGAGTTAGGCAAAGACAAAAAGAGTAAAGGAATCCAAAGTAAAAGACCTGCTTTGGTGAGGGTTTTAGCCGAATCTAGAACAGAAGCTGCTGTTAAAAAGGGATAATTAGTAGGGCATATAAAATATTGCATGATGACTGTAGGAATCAATCAGAGGAAGTTAAAAAAGACTGCAAAAAGAGAATGGATAAGTAATTCACAAGGAAACAATGGGAGGACATATGTATGGCTCCCAAATATGCAACAAAGTCTAGAAGACTTAGGATTTTTGGTTGGAAGTATTTGCATAAGTATTTTTATACCTCAGGCAGACTCCAAATATTTTCCTCAGGTAGATGGCAAATGTTGGAAGTGTGATGGTGAAGAAAGTGGTAACTGGGAACATATGTTTTGGGTATGTAATGAGTTGGCGGATTCTAAAAGATATCCCTACAGAGTACTCTGTCAGAAATATTCGGTGAGCAAATAAGTGTAACTACAGAAATTATGTTTTGAACTGGGATACAGGATCTGAATTGCTCAGGCATTGAAAGACCTTGTTGAACTTAATTTTAGTGGCTGCCAAAAAGTAATTACTAGAAAATAGAAATCATAGTCTAAAATAACTGTATTTTAAGTATTGAGTATTGTAACAGAAATAAACAAACTTTAAATAGGATCTTTAGAGAAGGGTAGGAACTAATTACATAAAAATGGAAATTGTGGGATCAATACATGCAAAATAATGTTTTGGAGGAGGAGTGAGGTTTAAGGAAAGGCATGAATTGATCGATGTATATATTGTTGGATTGATGCTAAATATACAAAAGAATATATGTAATGTTTAATGTTTGCAACTGGGAATATGTTAATATGGTTAATTTTCTTTTATGTAAATGCATGTTTGCCTATGACTTAACTAATAATTCAATAAAGATGTAAACTCATACACTCCAATGGTGGAGCCTAAGCCGTTATATAGAATCATGTTATATCCTCACATTTCAAACAAATGTTCATATCTCTGGATTCATAGGGGTTTTGAAAGAAATATAAATGGCAAACCCTTTAGCACAAATTATTTGATAGTGGTAGTTTTCTTCAGGTGCTAGGTCTTAAATGGGATTGTATAAGTCAAGGTAAACACAGTAACTATTATGTTTATAATATTTTGTAAAAAACTTATAATATCTTAGCAACTACTGAAGTTACAGACATATTGTCAGCAGCATTTTATTCATCTAAGCGAGCATTTTCATATGAGACTAAGGAGTTATGTCTTTGTTACTTGGTTGTTGAGATATTTAGAAAAAAATAAAATTATATCTATATAAATTAATATCATAAAAACAATTAATATATCTTTACCTGTACTAGACAGAGGTCAAATATTAATGCAGTTGAGTTTGCCATTGTCTAAGCTTGAGATGAAATGTTTTAAAACATTGTACATAGTATGGTTTTGGAATTATTAATGGAAATATGACCAAGCAATTTTTGATGCCTAGAGGCATAGTAGGAGTTAACTGGAGATGCACCTGGAGGCGTCACTCAGATATAATGAGTTAAATAAAAGCTTATATGTTAAATATGTATATATTAGGAAAACTAGCATATTTAGAATGGTGCTCATGTTTCAAGCTAAAATATAGAGAAAGAGAAAACAAACTAAGAAAATTAAAAATAAAACGACCAAGAAAATGTGTATTTCCAGAAGTACTCCACCACTCCAATACAAAATCCACACTAAAAGTTTATTGTGAGCTCTTTTGTTTACCCACACTAAAAGCGCTCACAATAAAGATTTGGTGTGGATTTTGTAATGAAGTGGTGAAGTACATCTGGTAATGTACATTTTATAGAGAAAGAGAAGGTAGGTACATTTTTTTTTTATTGTATTTGTGGATCAAGATGGAATCCAGTGAAAAGGGGGGTGATATACAATAAAATAAAGAAAAAGGAGGAGGCTTAAATCTAAAAAAAAATATCCTTTAGTGTACTTAGATTCTGGTCTATATTACTTTGTTGAAGATTAACTTCCTTAAATCTCTGTTAATCGAACACAAGTCAGCAAATGTTCCCTTCAGTGAATGTTTTACACAGGGAACAGAACTAGTTAGCCAGCAGTAGGCAATTTACCCTTTCCCTCTTGGTAGTGTGTTATTGGAGTTGGTGTGTGTATATAAAATACAGTACGGGGTGGGTTTGATATGCTATGCTGTGTGTGATGGTCAGAGTGGTGGACAATTAAGTCCATTCCCTGTATAAAACATTCACTGATGTGAACATTCACTTAAGGGAATGTTCGCTGAGTTATGTTCGATGAATAGAGGCTCAATTAAGGTAATTTTTGACAAAGTAATATCAAATTATGGGGAAATGTTATATGCACAGTATGAAGAAGGGAAATAAGTTGTAAACAAGAAAAGACAGAAAGAAAAGAAAATAAAAAAATAAAATTATGGAGGGGAAAATTCATGAGATTAATGAAAACAGAAAATTATGTTATATCATATTATGGAGAAATACTCCTATGGTATATCCTTGAAAGGAATTAAAATAGAATGTAAAAATGCTATAATGAATAGCAAGAAAATGTTTGCAATTTTTTTTTTAAGAAATAGAGGTTTTTGTAGAGATTTGTTTTGAATAAGTTACATTTAAAAGAAATGTGATATATATATATATATATATATATATATATATATATATATATATATATTGGAAGGAGGAAACTGTGATGAGTGTTATAAGGAAGAAACAGCAACATGCTGACTTTTAGAATGTAAAAAATGAAAAAAATATTAATTTTTAAAGGAATATAAATGTAAAGGATTTAAAATATTATGGTGGCTATGATGTTATATTATGAGAAAATGTGAAATTGAAAAATGGGACAGACTATCACATGTAGCAATCTGGAGATTATGGAAAAGAAGATGTGAAGCAGTATTGTATAAAAAAAATAGAAAAGATAAAGATGTGCCAGATGAAATACAATATGGTTGAAGAAGAATGGTCGAGGAATAAAATAAATGTTGCTAGCATATAAAAATCATTCTTTTTTTCTTGAAATGATAAGAGCTGCATTTTGTCTATGTAGATTATCCATTACCATTTATACAAAATAGAAAGAAATGACTATAAATATATAAATATATGGTTACACTTGAAACCATCGAATGTTCAGAACATCGAAGTTCTAATCATCGAGACCAGAACATCGACGTTCAGAACATCGTAGGTTGAAAGTGTAAGTGCCAGGTAAGTAAAACTGGTAGGTTTTGGGTGTATATGCAGGGCAGCAAGGTGCCCTGCATGTTGTGTGTGTGTGTGTGTGTGCCATCTGAGTGTTGGCATTGCAGGTAGGGTATGGGAAATCTCCCGTTTAGCGCTACTGCATATAGCGGTAAACGGGAGATTTCCCTTACCCCACTGTAGTGCAATCTTGGAGTTGGAATATTAAAGTAGGGGGGTGTGGGGGGCACAGCCTCCCACTTGAAGAAGAAGCCCCTACATAAAATAGTTTTTTTTTTTTTTTTAATATTTTTCATTTCCAAAAACAAGAAAACATGAATGCAGGTTATTTATGACAATGAAGTATTTACAAATTATTTAAAAAGGTAGGCTAAAACCTCTAAACAGATATCAAACATTAAAACCAAAATAAAGTATTTACAAGGGTGTCTATTGTTGACATATAATTGACTTTCTATACAATTGTTTCCTGATTATAATCTGCTGCAGTCATTATTCTCCAGTATTTCAGTTACTTTTGCCATGCTACGTATAATGATGTAGTTCTTTCAGTTCTTCCTTTAATAGTGTTCATTTCCAATTGCGATACTGCTGACACCATATTCGTGAATTGCTTAAAAGTTGGAGAAGCTTTGGATTTCCAGTTTGATGTAATGTTCTTCCTTGCAATAGCTAGGAGAGTCCATAAGATTACATATTTTGTTCTTGGCACACAGTCAGGTACAGGTGCATTAAACAAAATAATAGATTTGGAAATCTGGAATTTATCATTGAATACCATTTGCAGAAAATAATTTATTTTATCCCAATATGGTTTAATCAAATGGCATTCGTAGAACATATGTTGCCAGTCTGCTTTTATTGATAAATCACATCTCCAGCAGCCAATATTTTTCTTAAACATAAGTTCCATTTTATGAGGGGTTACATAAGATCTGTGTATGAATTGCCATGTAAAAAGTCTCCAATGTAATGAAAGTGATGTCTGCTTTGGAGAGAGAAGAATTAGTTTTTTATCTCTGTCATTTGGCACATGTCCATTAACTGATCTATAATAATTCCATATTTTGTCATTATTATGCATTTTTATTTTTTTGTTTGTTTTATAAATAGATGATAAGTATCCCTTTCCAGTAATGGGTTGATTTGTTAGTAATATTATATGTTCTATAAGGTTAGGAACATTTTGTCTTATTGATGGTTGCATTGTTTCTTGTTTGCTTAATATATACTGTCTTAATTCTTGTACATGTAACCACGAACTATCTTCCATATTTAATTTCTGTTTAATCTGGTCTATTGTCAGAGGTTTTCCAGAGTTTAGCAATTGATGCCAATATATTAATCCCTTTTCTTTAAGCATGTTGACTACTTCCATATTAAATGTTATTATATAACCTTGTGTGTACGCTACTGGATATAAAAGAAATGACCATGCTTTAATATCAGGATTGCTATTAATAAGATTTTGGAAAATTTTAATGTATAAGTAATGTATTTGGAACTTATATTTTTATTCTTATGTATCATCATATATTCCTTCATCAGCCATAGAAAATTGTTTGGTATGAAATCTGTATACTTTTTTGCTACTACAAATCCTGATTTTAACCAGATTCTCTCATGAACTAGCTTCCATTTTGATGTATATTTTGTATTTAGCCATAATTATATTGTTTTAATAATGGATGAATGCAAATATATTTCTATGTCTGGTAAACCTATGCCACCTATATCCCAATCATCTAGATGATACTTTATAGCTATCCTTGGTTTTTTTGGATACCATAGGAATCTTACCATTAAATCATTTAATTGTTTTAGGTGTGATTTAGCTGGTGGCAAAGAACAAGCTTGTAGGACATAAAGAATTTTTGGAAATATGATCATTTTAATTATATAAAGCCTTTCTTCCATTGAAAAGAAGAATTTATTCCATCTTTGTATTAGATTTTTAATATTATTTAAGGTCTCTTTATAATTTGTTTCAATTGTAGTATCTAGGTTGTTAGTTATTATAATTCCCAAGTATTTAATTATATTATCGGTAGAGATATATTTATGGTATTTTTATTTAGATCTTTTTATTAGTATTTATAAGCAATACATTTGTTTTGTTCTCATTAAATTTAAGACTTGAAAAGTTTTGAAAGTTTTGAATTAAGTCCCATAATGCTTTTAAACTGCTATTATTATTTTTAAGGTAATTAAAATATCATCACCAAAAGTTGAATTTTAAGCTCTAGGCTGTTGTCTAGTTGTATTCCTTCAATATTTTTATCCATACGTATATTATTTGCTAAGGGTTCAATGACTAACGCAAACAATAATGGAGAAAGAGGGCAGCCTTGTTTTGTGCCCTTAGTTATTTTAATAGATTTAGACAGTCAAGATCCCAGTTTTATATAAGCCAATGATTTTTCATATAATGATTTTATTAACAAAGTGAAGTTGTTTGAGAAGCCATATTCTTCTAAAACTAACCACAGATAATCCCAGTTCACTGAATCAAATGCGCTATTTATGTCTAAGCTAATAACATTCATTTTGTTTTTTGTGACATTTATATAATCAATTAAGGAAATAATTCTTTTAATGTTGTCATAAGTGTTCCTATCTTTTATAAAACCTGTTTGATCCTCCTCTATCAAAAGTGGTAGTAATTGTTTTATTCGAGCAGCAGGTATTGCCATAAAAATTTTATAATCTATATTAAGAAGTGAAATGGTTCTGTATGACGAACATTCACTGGGATCTTTATTTTGTTTCAGAATTGGTGATATTAATGTGTACTTCCAAGAAGGAGGAAAGTCTTTACCATTTTTAACTGATGTAAAGACATTCAATAACAACAGCAAAGCCTCATTTGATAGTAATTTAAACATTTCTGGGGTGATATTATCTATACCTGGAGCTTTGTTCAATTTTAGCTTATTTACTTCAGCTTTAAGTTCTGTCATTGTTATTTGTTTATCTATTAGTTGTACCTGCTCCTCTAATAACCTAACTTTAACATTGTTTTTGAGAAAAGCTTTCAATGCTGAATGTGTTTCTGTTTTCTCATTTTGATTATTAAGTTTATGAAAAAATAGCCTAAAAGCTTCTAGTATTCCTTCTAAATCAGATACTTTCTTTTTGGTTTCTATATTATGTATTTCCTTGATTTGATTTGTTTTAATAATCTTTTTAGACCTATTTGCTATTCTTCGTTGGTTTTTAGGGTTCATTGAATAGTAACATAGTTTAATTTTTTCTAAGTTGATCATTGTTTTGTGGTGTAGCGTCTCTGAGTATTTTTTATTAGTATCTTCTAATTCTTTTATTAAGTTGGTGTTTCCATTTTGAATATCAAGCTTTAAATTATCTACCTTTGACTGTAATTCCATTAATTCCTTATTCCACTGTTTTTGTTTATTTTTATACCATCCCACCGCTCTTCCATATAGGTATGCTTTCAATGCATCCCATATATATATTTCAGATACATCTTTTGTAAGATTGATATCTAGGAATGTTTGTGTCTCTTTAATATAAAATTCCTTAAAATCTTTGAGATTTGTTATGTAAGATGGTATTCTTGTTACTGATATCCTTCTCTTGAAACATAAGTCTATCTCAAACGTTATGGTGTTATGGTCCGAAAATGGACATGAAATTGTCTTTATTTAATTTAGAGGTTAAATCCTTTGTTATGTACACTCTATCTATTCTAGAGTATGTATTATGTATATGGGAAAAATGTGTAAAGAATAGTGAATCTGGGATAGCATACTCGTTTATGTCAACTATATTAAAAGTTTCAACAAGCTCAGATAACAACTTTGTTAAAGGTGATCTCTTACGTGTAGTTTTAGTATTTGTGTCAGTTTCTTTTATAATGCAATTGAAATCTCAAGCTATGATTAAATTGCCTTTGGTATATTGTACAATGTCTTCTAAGTGTTGTTTGGCCACTCTAACACCTAGTCCTGGTATCCAATAAATATTCACTAATGTATATATCATTTCATTGATAGATATTGTCACTAGACAAAACATTCCTGAGTTGTCATGGAACGTGTTTATGATTTTAGGCATTAAAGTAGTGTTTTTCCACAAAATTGCTACTCCCTTCGCTTCTGATTATAGGTGGAACTTACTAGTATTGTATAATTTTTATTGTTTATTTTATTTATGTCTTCCTGTGTAAGGTGTGTTTCCTGTAAAAATACTAGTTGCCTCACATAGCTTTAAATATCTATAAAGACTTCCCCTTTTGCAGCTATTATTTAAACCATTTACATTAAGAGATATACATTTTGCAACTGGATTTATATTAGCTTTGCTTTTATCCATATTCATATACTCGTAACAATGTGTAGATGTGTGTACATGAAGAGAATGACTTGTTCTTTCTTCTTCCAACAGTATTACAATAGATTATAGACACCCAATAAAAGTAAATTACAAGATCATAGCTGAGAACAATATAAGATAAACAACCACCAAACCCCTCCATGAGAAAAAACATCTCATCCTTGAATGATCTAATCATTCAAGCGATCTCTCTAAGTCTGCATTTCAGCATCCTCCCCGGCCCCGCCATATGGTAGTTTTATAATGAAAAGTATCTTATATATCTTTTAAGTATACATGTATCTGTCTTTACAGATTACTTAAATACAGTCTTTATCTATTTTTAATATTTTATAAAACACTAAGGCAACACAACTATACATAGATTTAATACTTAACTATTTGGTTTTGTTTAAATTGTAAAGGAAAATCTTTTATTTTAATATATCTTTTGTGTAGCAATAACGGTTATGCATCTTAAAAATAATATGCTTGCTGTCTATCTCCCTTATAGTGTGAGTGGCATTCATAGGTATCAAATTTATTGTAATGGTCTACCTATAAATATATATATATATACATATATATATACATATACATACATACACACACACACATATATATATATATATATACACACATACATACATACACACATATATGCATACATACATAAAAAAAAATGTTAAGCATTATATGCATCAGTTAACCATGCCACAAGTTGATTAAATCAGAAAGTATCCGTAACAATACATTTGTATTGTCATTTATCAGTAATCTTATAGTTTTCTTTTAATTCAAAAAGTCATATTTTAGTGGTATGAATGTTACTAATTTGTTTTTGGCATTGGTATTATATAGTTTAAGACTATATTTCTTAGCAATTCCTATATATTTATTAGTGCCACTGGCATATTTCATCGCTAGTGTACCACATATGTCACATGTCAAATAGCAACTCATACTCCTTATGATATTACAGGATTTATCTGCAGCGTTATAACTGTAAGGTTGGAAAATATGAGAAGCAAAGTAGGCTTTAAATATGCTATAACACAATTGTTTGGTACTTATTACTGTCAACTCTTCTACATACACAGGAAAAGATAACCTTATATGACCATCAACCATTTTCCTTCATTTTTCTCTTCATCCTTCTATTCTCCATTTTTAATAAATATTTGTTTCTATTGTGGCTTCTTTGAATTTAGTGAGGGTACTCCATATCATAGTATAGATAATATACAACGTTCAAACAGAGAACATGCCCAATATAGAGACATATTCTCAACTCAAGTGGTCCACACCATATATTTATAACACTGCAGTCAGAAATATACTAATGAATATGCAATAACTAGCAGCTTTGCAGCATGTGTGTGTCTCTAACAAGTACATACCTATAGGATATTAAAAAGAATAAATAGCACGGTCTTGTTTCATAATTAACAAATGCACACAGCCTGGTATTTACTTTCATAGACAGAAATTAGACCTGTTACTTATATGCATATCAGGTACCAACAGCAATATGTTAGTAAATGCCTATGCTATTCAAATCATATTTTAATGCTGATTGATATGAGATGTAGCTGACAATGGCTTTAGCGTTTGTGATGTTATATAATATATATTCAGTATTATAAGTAAAAGTATGTTGCATGTCTATTTGCAATCTAAGGTTCAAGGCTGATCAATTTAGACATACAAGACAATCTCTTTAGCCTTGGTTATATAATGGGAGTTACTGTGTCTCTACACAACCATTAATTTTCAGTGAGGATGTTCAATATTAATATAACTTGCCTTTAATAAAAGCATACTTATAATTCAGCAGTTCTTTCCTATATATATATATATATATATATATATATATATATATATATATATATATATATATATATAAAACAATATCATAAGCAAGACTGAGATTTTTTTCTTGCTCATTACTGCTTAATGACTGTGCTACTTGAACAATTTAATATTTACAGAGTATCTTGATAATTAAACAGCAACTCCTTTTTACCCTTAAAATGCCTAATAACACATAGCTACATTCATGAACTTTAATTGACTTACTATCTTTAAGGTTGAGTACACTAGCTGCAGTGTGTTTACAAATATGTTATATAGTTCCAGTCAAGGACTTAAGTATATTAAATTTTTATAAAATTAAGTTAAATTATAGTAATTTACGTGGGTGATCTTATCAGAAAAGATTATAATAAAGTCTGTATGTGTTAACTATTCATACAGTTTCTTCCAAGTGATATACTTCTTTTTAAGCTTTGTGTGCTGTTTATGTGTACAATTCAAAATGAATAACAAATATTACAATATAATAAAACGTCATGTATGTGTTGATACCTTCTAAATTCATTAGGTACTTCAGTGTACTTTTAATATTTGTTAAAACTGTAAAAGCACTTTGCCATCTCATAAATAGTGTGCTGGTTACTTTAAGTAGCTTAGGAGCTGACACCACACCCATACTGTCTTGTTTTAGTGCTGACATCACTCATGACTGTTTACTTTCATTTTGTGCTGTTAGAAGGTTTAACACACTGTAATGGATTCTAACTGAAGAACCTTCATTCAGGGGTGGTAAAATAAGAGTTCCCAGCTCGTGACCATGGCGGAAGACAAAAACAAAGTAAGTGAAGTCTTTAGGGCTTTTTAAACTGAACACCAGCTCATTAAACTTCTATTAGTTTTCTTAACATTAAGGGCAGATATACAAGCCAAACAGTTGTTTGTTAGTCAAAAAGGCACTTTTAGCATCAAAGAATAGATAATTACTTTTCAAGGCACTTTTGACAGTTATTACTATCAGTTTTTATATATTATTATGTGTATTAAATACATCAGTTTAGATATTTCATGCAGCTTAGTGTAAATAATATAAAAAGGAATCATGCTCATTTAAACACACCACATTAATATGTCAGTGTAAATACATCATATTCTATACTAGCAGTAAAAGGCAGGTAATTTATAAATGAACTATCTAAACATCATTTAGAGTTAGAAAAATCATGACTGTAAGTATTTACACTGCAATAGAGAAAGATATGTTACCTTGCTTAAAATGTCCTGCTTATCTTGTATTTATATTGTTTCAAAGACTGACACATGTATAAAGCATGAATGCTTTCAAAGAACTTTTTTGCCTTACAGAGCAAATAGAAGACAATAATGTTTGTGTTTTTCATATGTCTTTTATCGTTTCTTCTTCTTCTTGTCAGCAGTGCTCCATTCATTTTTTTCTAAGTGACGCTTAACCCCAAATTGGGAGAAATCCATTTCTTCCACATTATCCAAGGTTTTATTAGCTGAAAGATAAGAAACTGTTGCTTGCAGAGTGTCAAACGTTTTAGGACCTTCAGTAAAAAATATTTTTATTCTTGCAGGGAACAGCAAGTGGACTTTAAGTTGTCCTTTTTTCAATTCCTTTATCAGAGGGAGACATTCTTTTCTTGCAGTTATAACTCCAGCAGAATAATCATTATCAAATCTGATTATGTTGTCTTTGTATTTAACTGGAGAAGTTGACCATGCTGTTTTTAAAATAAGTTCCTTGTCCTGTGATGAAAAAACCTTTACTATTATTGATCTCGGGTGATTTTTTGATTTGATGGTTGATGAAGTAGCTCTTAAGGATCTGTGGGCTCTTTCAATTCCATAAGAAAGAGCTTCAGGCAATTTTAAAACTTCTGGTAACCAGGTAGTAAGGAAAGTCACCATGTTATCTCCCTCTGTTTTCTCTGGTAGCCCATAGATGCGAAGGTTATTTCGTCTGGACCTGTTCTCTAAATCCTCTATTTTATTTTGTAATGAAGCATTTTGTTGTGATAAAAAATGTAGCTGAAGATCTTGTTCTAAGAGTCTGCCCTCAGTATCATTTAAGGATCTCTCTATGTCAGCTATTTGAGACTTCTGTTGCGTCATTATTTCTTGAAGTTGCTGTATTTGTTTTGTAGATCTCTCCTCAAAAGTGTCCAGTTTGGTATTCATTTTGTCAAATTTCACTGACAAGTCTTGTATAGCATTTAATGAAGACTGTATCTCCTTTTTGATCATCTGGTCCTGTGTGGTATGCTTAGAAAAGCTCATTTTTCAGTAGATTCAGATACCTTCCTTCTTGTTTTTGACAGGAAAAATAATGTTTAAAGCCAAATTTTTTGCACTGTAGACTTCTAGTGATATTAGTAGAAGTAATTCAACAAAATAGGTTTGTCTACAATATCTAGTTTTTAAAAATTCCTGTCAGAAATATCTTTTGAGTGCAGAGCTGAGAAAAGATGCTGCCAACCAGTCTACATCCTAGCCACGCCCCCATAAAATAGTTTTTGACTGTTTATTTGTTTTTTTGTGGTTCACTTTGAACCTTCGATGTTCTGAACATCAGTGTTCTGGTCTCGATGATTAGAACTTTGATGTTCTGAACATTCGATGGTTTCAAGTGGAACTATATATATATTTATATATATATAGAGAGAGAGAGAGAGAGAGAGAGAGAGAGAGAGAGAAAGAGAGAGAGAGAGAGAAGTGTAAATAAGGAACATTGTAGATAAAGAAAGAAACACATACTCTTTGTTGATACGTGATATGGGATCTTTTACATGCACCTGAGCTAACCCCCAACTCTGGCAGATGGGACTTAAGTTTAATCTCTTAATGTTTCAGTAGGTCGACTTAGTTAGTGAATGCATATCGATTAAAACAAATTAGATGCATGATAGGACTGTCACACTATTGAGAACATTATTTAGCAATCAGGTTTTACATGGATTAGCGGTGAAATAGTCATTGATTCACTGTTATTAAGTACCCACATTATTTAACTCAGGGTCAACGAGAGAGAGATAGACAAAAGCAATATTAAGGCAGGAAAAAGTCCTGGACAGGATGCTAGTACACTATGCATGGGTCTATATTACTTCAGTAATACTATTCAGTGAATACATCTTCATCGCTCACCAGCCAACAAAATTAACTTCAGCAAACCGCAGAATTTTTCCCACAGTTCAGAAACACTAGCCCACCAAATGTACGGAACACAAAAAGCACTAAATCAAATCCACCCAAGTGGAGGGCTTCAACCCCAAACCCCACAATGTGGGGGCTGTGTCCCCCACAACCCCTAACTATATATAACAACTCCGAGATCACACTACAGTGGGGAAAAGGGCAAAGTTGAGAGGATGGTCAATTGTTTCTGAACCATGGAAAAAATTCCACAGTTCACTGAAGTTCATTTCAGTGGCTGGTAAGCGATAAAGATTTCTTTGCTGAACAAGCCTTTCACTGAAGTAATATAGACCCATCTGTGGAACATACTCCTGCTCAACACACACACACACACACACACACACACACACACACACACACAAAGCTGGGGTAGTTTGAAAATCATCAATTCATCCCTGGGATTTAGCAAGCAGCTGTGCAGGAATAAGTTATTTCTGCATGACAGGGATGGTTCCTGTTCAGCACGGCAGCGCACCATGCATATTTATGAAGGCACACTGCCATGCTCTAAAACGGACATAGTTCAGTGTATGAGCACAGGGTGTGTGTCTGAGAGCAGAGCTCCCATAATACACATGACCCCTGCACTCCAGAATTGCCTTTCAGCAATTTAAAACAAGCGAGAATGCTCGTAACTCCCCCAACCCATCAGGATAACAAATCTGGTCAAAGCCATAACCATCCCTACCAAGCCAAATGTTGTTAGGATAAAACAGATAGCATAAGCACATAACGCACACCTCCCAACCAGTCAGAGTAAGGAATGTGGACAAAGCCAAAATGGACAATTGTCTCACAAAGCAGAAAGTCGATAGAATAACAGGATCAGCATTAGCAGGGATATTCTGAAGGGTACAAATAAAATAACACAACGAATATTTTTTTTTATAAATGTGATAAAGTTTAGGTGTAGCTTTGTGGGTTTGTCTGTTGCTTAGCTACGCTTAGGCCAGTTTAAATAGCACAAGACGTTAAATAGCAAGAGACATCCAACATGAGCAGTACTGCAATAGTGTAGTGGTTAACACTTTGCAAACAGCAATTCCTGGTTAGATCCCCACAGTAACCAATTTGCATTTTACATGTGAAAGCAGTACATAAACATTTTTTTTATTAGTAGCTACTAAATAACATATATTTGGTAACTGGAGTACTGCATTAGGTCCAGATGTGAGGTGTCAGTTTAATAAAGTTCTGAAACCCCAATATAAACACAAGTGCCCCATACAGTATAGTCACACATGAATTAATGTAATGAAAGCACATTGGGGGATGTCAGGGACAGTAAACAAATTTATAATATGTAATGAATGATGAATCAATGCCATACAGCAGATAGTCTATAAAATGAAAAATAAGCAATGCTAAGCAATGAGTAGCCCAGCTAAGTGGATTCGCCCATTGGTAAGCAGTAGTGAACCTGTCCCTTTAAGCACTGCCAATCTTAGCTCAGGAGGTTTGCCCATAGCTTAGCTTAGCTCAGCATATTCAAAACCATCCAATCACAGCAAAGGGTGAGAAATCAGCCATATTTAAACCCCACAGGTGGGGAATACAGCTCATAACTGGTTGCAGCTTCCCACTGTAGGCAGTATGGCAGGAGTTGGTGAGGGCATGCACTTCCATGCGCAGAGCTGGGGCATACAGTAGTCCAAGGTTATGGTAGGACTCCTGGTACATAACCATGAAGAGAGACTGCTGCAGGGCCAGTACCAAGGCTCCCAATATAAAGCAGAAGCCTGAGACCATCTCTCCCTTGATCTCACCA
The DNA here is from genome assembly GCF_019279795.1 of Protopterus annectens. Taxonomy (NCBI): domain Eukaryota; kingdom Metazoa; phylum Chordata; order Ceratodontiformes; family Protopteridae; genus Protopterus; species Protopterus annectens. The sequence continues at coordinate 1,805,640,949 of NC_056735.1, forward strand.
GTGCCACTGGTATCCCTTGGACTGGTGAGCAGGTCCGGCACCACTATGCCGACTTGAAGCGAAGAAAGAGGAAGCTCTTGGATGAGTGGGTCCAAGAAGTAAGGCAGAGGGGTGATGTCCCAGCAGTGTGTAAGTACTCATACTAATAACTGTTTACTAATGCCCAGCCTGTGTACATGATGGATAGGTATGCCTACATTTTTGTCTATTTCCCTTACAGCTGCAGCTGAGCAAGCTGTGAATCAGGAAGCCCACACTAGTAGGCTGCAAAGGCTGTGTCACGAGGCTGGTGAGTAACAATCCTGCTTGTAGTAGTCATACCAAATAAATATAAAGTAGTAGAAAGTCACCTGGCAGTAAAAAAAACTGTGTATGGGTTGTACTGAATAAACCAGACAATATGACAGCAATAGACCCATATACGCCATATTTAAATAAAACTGTAACTGCCTGGTAATAAAGCTCTAAATCCTGGACTGGTTGTGTTTACTCTGGTATTATATAGCATTTATTGTTGCATTCACTGAATAGTAATGTGTTAACCACTGTTACCCACACTGAGCTACATAAAAAAAATGTCTAGGAATGTCTCTGTAGGGCTGTTGTAAGTACAAAATCAGATTGTACAACCAAGAGAGACTTAGACAGAAAACATTCAAGAGATAGACAGCAATATTCAAATATCACACTCTGCTGAAACTTAAAATCATTGTATTTTTAGCAGGCACAGTCATGGTTTGAATCCTGGGAGTGGTAGTAAGCTGTATGCATAATCATACCTCTCAACTGTACAGATTTTTTCAGAATGTCCAGATAATTGTCTCATATTTTCTGCTTATTCCTCTGTCCCCCTGGCAAATCAGTGGGATTATCTCAGAATTGTAGTCACTAAATAATGACATACATTTGATTTTCAGACCTCAAAACCTTCAGAAAATGTATATTAAAACAAATCCTGTCACTCTAGCAACTCTCCAAGTTTATGAGAGCAATATTCAAAATATGTCCCTATTTGTACCCCCATGTTGTCAAGCTTTGTCCAGAGTGTATGCATTAAGAGATTGAGAGGTATGTGCATAATATTAACTTGTAATCTGGGAATATGTGTAGAAACAGTCAGGTAGTGTTAACAAACATTCCCTCCACAGGTCTGTCAGATAAGAAAACTGTGCCTGCCAATAAAGATTTATATCCTGGACTGGTAGTGTTTACTCTGATAGAGTATGGCCTGACATATAGCATTCAGTAACATCTGATATCAGAATAGTACTGTTTTGTCAACCACTGTTTCTCACATTGTGCTACATAAAAATATGTCTAGGAATGTCTGTATAAGACTGTTGTAATTACAAGGTCAGATTGTACAACCAAGAGAGACTTAGCTAGAAAACACCAAAGGAATAGCCAGCAATATCCAAATAGCACACTCTGCTGAAACTTAAATTGTTGTATTTTTAGCAAACACAGCCATGGTTCAAATCCTGGGAGTGGTAGTAAGCTGTATGCATAATCATACTTCTCAACTGTACAGATTTTTTCAGAATGTCCAGATAATTGGCTCATATTTTCTGCATGTTCCTCTGTCCCCCTGGCAAATCAGTGGGATGATCACAGAATTGTAGTCACTAAATAATGACATACATTTGATTTTCAGACATCAAAAACTTCAGAAAATGTATATTAAAACAAATCCTGTCACTCTAGCAACTCTCCAAGTTTATAAGATCAATATTCAAAATATGTCCCTATTTGTACCCCCATGTTGTCAAGCTTTGTCCAGAGTGTGTGCATTAAGAGATTGAGAGGTATGTGCATAATATTAACTCAGAATCTGGGAATATGTGCAGAAACAGTCAGGTAGTGTTAATAAACATTCCCTCCAGAGGTCTACCAAGTAAGAGATGTAGAATTTAGCTATAAGACAGTTGAAGTATACATTGTGTACAAACATACCACTGCCAAACTAAGGCCATAGGGTATTGCAATAATACCTGTACCTTAATGATTAGAGCAATGATCATTAAAGTTGTGAGTACTACAAGGATATATAAGTTGTTAATTGACACCCCCCCACCATATCTGCAACAATAATCTAAATACACAATTCAATGGTTATGTTTACACCAAACCTACTGTTGGGACATATGTCCTATTGTTCAATAAAATTGAAATGTGTTTCTATTAATGTTCCATGTTGAAATACTATCATTGGTGGCCTGTTGCTATCAATGTAACTTGCATGCCATTGTAATGGCCACTGTGGTTCCATATATGCATGTGTTCTGTTTGCTATGCAACTGTTCCAAATCTGGTGTTTTGGGTTAATGGGAATATATATGCATGATGTTATGCTTGCACATGCATATATGGAACCACAGTTGCCATTGCAATGGCATGCAGGTTACACTGATAGCAACAGGACACCAATGATAGTGTTTCAACCTGGAACATGACTAGAAACATCTCAATATTTGTTGAACAATAGGATATATGTCCCAACAGTAGGTTTGGTGTAAACATACCCATTGATTTGTGTGTTCAAATTATTGTTGCAGATACAGTGGGGGGGGTGTCAATTAATAACTATTATATCCTTGCAGTATGAGGTCCTCTGACCTTTTTTTCTGTTTATGTCTTTCAGGTACCATGTCCCGTGAGTGTCTCCCTGCGTATACTCCCCCGGAGAATGATATAATCATAAACTGTATTGTACAACATCACAGAACCCTCTTTGGATGGATAGCCCATGATCTGCAGGAGAGGACCACTCTGTGGAACGAGCTCGTCCACAGCGTAAACAATGTTGGCCTGAATAACCGCAGTTATGAGCTGGTGCGACATCGTTGCACTGATCTCATACACCACGGCCATCAGCATTCTGCTTCTGTTAGGAGGGACCAGCTAGCCACAGGTGAGGGTCATGCCATCCAGCCCCCAGTGACATGCTGAGGAGCTCCTCACCAGCCTTGGGGCATCTGCCCACCAACCAAACCAGGAACCTGACGATATCATTGTGGAGGTGGGTGCTACCCACACAATGGACGAGCAGCATGCAGGTAAGACCCTGGGGCACATTAGTAGACCACTGTTGCTTATCCACCTTCATCTGTAAAGTATCTTCATGCATATGTCAGATAACATAGTCTGTTGCTGCAGTGTAGTAATGAACAGATGTGCATAATCTCCAGTATTGTGGGTTTGTACTGTTGATGTACTGAAATGCTGCTCCTATCCTGTACCAATGCCACAGGTGTGACTACTGACATTACATCTCTCACACAACTATGTAGGTTCCCCTGGTATACCTTTGGGACAGCAGCCTGTAGCTGGTAAGTATGGAGTTGTTTTGTTCAGGTTTGCCAATACACCGGCCATGTTATGGCCATGGTATTTGCCATGCACACATTTAGCACACCTATCCATAATCCATGCTGTACATGTTCACTTATTGTTGCTGTTACCTGCACTGCATCACAGCGGTCACCATGGTGGCATATCTGAAAGGTATGTAAGTGTCCTGCATTATACCTAACAACCTGTCAGTGCAAAATGTGTGGCCAGAGATGAACATAATGGTGGTATAAATGGCCTACAGTAGGGACATCTCTGAAACATTACCCTTATACAGTGGCTACAACAGTGTATACACCACTATTACAATGGTAATTGTTACAGATCTACACAGCGGCATATCACAATACCATTTTCCACACCTTTTGCAACCTGTAATGTGATCATAACATGAACAATGAATGTGTAGTATGGAATCCTATGTTAGGACAACAAATATGGGGAATACATACCTTAAACACTGGAAGCATATGTGTGCACTCACTCCAAATAACATATTGCGGAAGCAGCTTTTGAGGTACTGACAGCATTCACTCTTCTTGAGTACGCACCTTCCATCAAGTACAGGGCCTCATTGTCACACCAAGTAATGTTCTGCTGTCCAAGAAGAATGCCCATGACATTTGCCCACTCACCTGAAACAGAGGCAGCCGTGGCTTGCACGTATCTTACAAACCATGGAATGCATCCCATGTCCAAAAGGTAGGACTCAGGAGTGGGAGACGTAGCCTTACCTTACCATTGCATATATACCATGGCAAATAGTGCAGACAGTCATGTATGTGACTATGAAGTATGGGACAACATTAATGTAGAAAATAAACAGATGCCCATCCAAGACAGATGACAACACATGCTGCAAACTGGTCATGGAGGCTGCCCAGACACATGCAGCAACACTGAGGGACTTGCAGGAATGTCTAGCAAGTGCTGCCTGTGCAGTACCTGTGTCGACAATTGCCTGGACTTTGCATAAGTGTGGCCTATGGGTTAGGGTAATCAGATGGAGGAGCTGTTCCACAGAAAACATCATCTAGGGCTCTCTACAGGTAGCATATGCATAACATCATGTCTCCCAAAGGCATATATTGCAATGTGTAATGGTGTACTGAGACCAAGGCTGAAACCTACAGACAGTATTAATAAAGATACATGCACTGCACAAACAACACCTCACTCCACCTCAGGCCCACCATCCCCATCTGTACCTTGCTGGTGCCAGCGTACACCTTTAGGTTTGCTGTTCATTAGCAGGAACTAGGCCAGTAGACATGGCATTCTGAATTTGGAACACTGCAAAATGGCACTCATGTGTGGCTCATAGTTGTCAATCAACTGCAATAAGGCTGTGGATGGGGAGGGGTATCATCCTGAAACACAACAGTGAACTGAATCATACATCCAAAGCTTTCTAAGAATGGCTGTATCTGAACACAGACAAGATCATGAATTGTGTCAGACATAACCCTGACTCCACAGCAATAGTGAAGGCACTGTGTGACCCCCAAGGGCTGTGCACATGAGCTGACCTTGCAATCTGGCACAGTCAGGGGACATTTGTAGGGCAAAGTGACCAAACAATGGCAAGTGAAGATAGGCCATGCTAGTATACCCCTTCCAGGAATAGTGACTGCTGTAGTTCACTTAACAGCTGCTGCAACAAACCATCATGTTAAGGGTGTGCACACTTATGTAACCCACATATTGTATGCATCTCAATCAGCATCTGCACAACTAACACATTTGTTTGATATTGCATTTGATTGCACAGGTCATATGTCACGTAGCAGGTGTGTGTAATGTTAACATATGCAGTATTGTGGCCCCATTGCATATCATAGAAGAGTCTGGCGTGTCACTAAGGGTGTGTACACTCCTCATAGCCACAGTAAGCTTTGAAGGTTGTCAGTGTAATTGGATTTAATTGCTCATACATGCACTGCTGAAAATGACATCTGCAAATCAGAGGTCAGGCATTCACTATAGACATCTGTCCTCATATCATCCCAGGTATGTGTCAGACAAACACATAGGGGCTGTGAGAAACAGAGCAAATGCCACACATATACACATTCAGCAATGGTGTGTACAATCATGAGGTATGGTGCACAATACATGCCAAGGTGCTGAACAGGTGCACAGCAATACTGTGTAAATGGGTGCAGTGTGTTCCAGGGGAAGGGGCATCACCTACTAGCACAACTCATGCATCACAGAGATGTATAATGTTGGTAACAAGGATTGGGTATAACTGCAGTGTATGCTGAGTGCCATATGTCAAGCATGTTGACTGCTGGGTAATGAGAGGTCTGTGTAATATCTTTGTGCCACCTCACATTTAAGTGTGTGTGTGTGTGTGTGTGTGTGTGTGTGTGTGTGTGTGTGTGTGTGTGTGTGTGTGTGTGAGAGTGAGTGTGTGTAGAGGTAAGCAATAATGTACAGATCTTAAATTATGTTTTTTGTTTTCCCCTCACAGCTGGCGAAGTGGGTCAGGGTCCCTCCTGCAGGCAAACTGATGTTAGTCTCCAGACTCTGACAATAATAATAGGTATGGTGAGGCACAGGCAGGGTTGTCAGGGGCTGAAGGTGTGCCATCGGTTGACATCCCACTTTTATCCACCCCATCCCCACACACAGTCACAATGCCTATACATACCCCATCACCAGTGGCCATAGATGAGGGACAGTTGGTGGGTGGTGGCATAGGACAGGACAGTGTTGTAACTATGGCAAGTGTGTCTGTACACAGCAGCCATAGCCGGATGACCAGTGAGGTACCACAAATGCAGATGTACAGGGGTGCTCATAGGAAGGCTGCTGGCCATCATGCCCCTGGCAGAAGTGTCACAGCAGGTGTCACCAGATGCATGTTTCAGTCCATCATGGAGGCACAGGCACGTATGGAATGTTACACCAGACAGAGTCTGAGGCTCCAGAGGGTTACTGATTCCGCTGTACTTGACAACATCCGTGATGTTGCAAGTGCCCACTATTATTTTGCAGAGGTCCTGGATTGACAGTTGGGTGAGATGGAGGGAATCCTCGACCGTGCAATGTCTGTGTTAGAGCACATGGTGGGAGTAGGACAACAGCCATGTGGATGTAGGTCAGCAACACCAACAGGTGGAGGTCTATGTAGATGTGCAACAAGTCACAGCCACTCCCGTAGTGGCAGTACCATCACCAGCACTGCAGGGGGGTGCTGTCCACACCACAACACAGCAGGCCACATGCACGTGGTCCTGGCTGGTCCCAACATGAACCTGGATCTAGTGGACATTTGTCATCATCAGGGGAGAGTACCATATCTGGGTTTGTACCTGGTAGTGCCAGTGGAATCCCTGGCAGGCACAGTTCTGGTGTCCATGGCCAGACATGGTGAACTGTATACCCTGCCATGTACGGTCTGCAGCTGTCCAACAAACCACTGTATAGGGCAGCCGGGTTCCATACACTAGATTGAATTTTCACTAATTTGAAATAGTGCATGGAATGCTCACTGCAGTGAAAGTGCACTTAATCAAAAGTGCACTTATGCGAAGTTCAGTACAACGAACGGGTGTTGTACTGAACTTACGTGCAGTACTCATGGACCGTAGGGTTAGGGCACGGGTCATAGTAAGGGGATAGCCCATAGGGCTATCCCCTCACCATGACCCATGCCCTAACCCTAAGGTACGTGACGTCTGCAGCGCAGTGAAGGACATAGCAATGCCCTCCACTGTGGTGCGATAGTCATGAACCTTAGCGTTAGGGCATGGGTTAGGGTAAGGGGATAGCTTTATTAACTATCCCCTTACTCTAACCCATACCCTAACCCTAAGGTCTGTGACTATTGCACCATAGTGGAGGATATAGCTTGTTTTTTATGTCCTCCACTGTGCTGCGGTGTTTTCAGTGAAGTGCACTTACACAAAAGTTCACTTTCGTTAAAGTGAACTTTCGCAGAAGTGAGGCTTCCTGTTACAAGTTCGAAATAGTGAGCTTTCATTCTTGTAATAGGAATCCAGGGCAGCCACATGGCAGAACTGTATGCATACATACACACACACATCACCAATACAGCTAGGGCACCTCCATACCTACACACACCACATCTGCACAGCCCAGTTGATAATGAAACCCCCTAACACACACATATGATGTCAACAAAATGGCTCAGTTTAGGTTTGTGGCAAACCCACAACACACCCTGTGCATATGATGATACCTGTGCCACATCATTGTCATCCATACCATCAATGCAGGGACATGCTAATATGGTTCTGATGCATAAAGTGAATGTACTACGGATTATAAATGTAATGCTGTGTAGCATGTTTTCAGCTGGAAAGTTTAATGCTTACATGTCAGGATGTGTAGCTGTCCAGCCATGATGCATTATAGCTGTTATTAACACTGACTGATTGTGGTCTCCATAATGTATTCAGTTTGTGTTGTAGGTGTCTATGTGTCAGCAGAATGTTGGTCTGCTGTTGTTTCCTACAAGGGGTATGGCACTGTGGTGACACACTGACTGTGTCATATCCTGGGTACAGCTGAACATTTACTGCATGTGCCACATGGCTGATAGGTCTGAGTGGTGTATACAGGTGAGTGCATGGTGGCTGATGTCAGCAGTTCTTCTACAGTGGACAAAGCTAAGTGTACTGTGTGGCACGCACCAAATGTTTGTGAATAACACACACACACACACACACAGAGGCTTTGGTGTTGATGCAATACACAGAGAATACTGTACACATGGATGTACTTAATTTTGCAGTGAACTCATTTTAGCCTATGTAATTGCATCAAGACAAAACAGGCAAAACATCACATCAGTAAATAATCAATCTGCCAGTTTAATGTCATTGACGATGGTA